>NW_017672281.1:5981-40739 GCF_001879085.1 Nicotiana attenuata
GTTGGAATCCACGATGAGTTAGGCTCCCCATAAACCCCTACATTCGAGGACGAATGTTCCTAGGGGGGGGGGGAGGGTGTTACAACCCATATTCACGTATGTTGGTTCATGCCATAAGTTAGTCGACGTAAATCTAAGAAGCGATTATCTTTGAAATGATAAGAAGTTAATCCTATTGATCTTTACTGATACAAGAGTGTATAAGGGTGATTAACAAGTAGTAGAGGTTAAACGAATCAAGGATGTTGTAACTCGTATTCTTAGGTAAACCTAGGGGTGCATAACCTTCTCAAGAGGTCGTACTTTAAGGTATTTGAATCATATAATATCTGTATCATAGTCTTGAAGTAAACGAGTTATGAAACAAAAGTCGACAAGAGTTGTTGCAACTTAGGTTCATAGTTTTACTTAAACTTTAGGTCAAATGTTACTAAGCTTTTCTCCCGATTTACTTAAAATTATGGGGTGATATACCCACCAAATTGAAGATCTATGAGTCTAGTTCCCAACACATTAAACCGTTTGTCGATACGATCTTGGGGTATGGAGATATTCGTGTTTTTGCGAGACTGCGCCAAGAATCTCTCTATGGGGCCCACTTAGGCAGTTTAAGACATTCGGATATATTTATGATGCCTCCAACCCATTTTAAGTCATTTTTTCACTATATTCAGACATTAGAACCCTAGAAACACCATCTCAAGGTTCTCTCAGTATTCAAGATCCAAACAAAGGGCAAACAACACAAATCAAGTATCGGGAATCCCGTGGCGCTAGTAGTTTCTTGTTCTCTTGTTNATCTTTGAGATGATAAGAGATTAATCTTATTGGTCTTAAATGATACAAAGGTGTATAAGGGTGGTTAACAAGTATTAGAAGTTAAACGAATCAAGGATATTGTCAGCCGTATTTTTGGGTAAACCTAGGGGTGCTTAATACTCTCAAGAGGTCGTATTTTAAGGTATATGAATCTTAAAATATCCGTATCATAGTCTTGAAGTCAAACGAGTTATGAAACAAAAGTCGACAAGAGTTGTTGCAACTTAAGTTCATAGTTTTACTTAAACTTTAGGTCAAATGTTATTAAGCTTTTCTCCCAATATACTTGAAATTACGGGGTGATCTACCCACCAAATGGAAGATCTATGAGTCTAGTTTCCAACGCATTAAACCTTTTATCAATACGATATTGGAGTAGAGAGATATTTGCGTTTTCGCAAGACCGCGCCAAGCACCTCTCTATGGGACCCACTTAGGCGGTTTAAGACATTTGGATCTATATAGGACGCCTCCAACCCGTTTTAAGTCATTTATTTTCACTATATTCAGACATTAGAACCCTAGAAACACCATCTCAAGGTTCTCTCAGTATTCAAGATCCAAACAAAGGGCAAACAACACAAATCAAGTATCGGGAATCCCGTGGCGCTAGTAAGTTTCTTGTTCTTCTTGTTGTTGCTCATTTTTGTGTTGTTCCAGCTCCTGTGGGAGGTTGTTTTAAGGGGTTTATGTTCTGTAAATACTCCCTCAAGTTCTTAATATCAACCCTAGGTGATTTCAAGCCTTCTAAAGTGATTCTAGTACCGAAAAATCCTAATTGATTGCCAGTTTCGCTTCCTTATTGTTGTGGCAGCATTGGAGGGATATTTCGTGGACAATGAAGGTCAAATTGGAGTTGTTCTTTCTTTCTAAAGGTAAGGAACCTCTTACTCTACATCTATTTAAGATTATCCAAGTTGCGGCTAAGTCATTGAAGCTAGAACTTGTGAAATATATATCGAAAGGCTTGGTAGTAATTTAATCGGTTGGTGGACTGTTTTGGGAGGCTCAATACGATTAACGTTGATGTTGTTTGGGCTGTTTGGTGATTGTTTTCACGTGTGGGAAGTCATATAAATAGGGGAGGTGCTGTCCGTTTCATCGTAAAATAGGTTTTGGTCGGTACATAATAGTTACGACGCTTAAACGTTAACGATAGTGTCATTTCTCCTATTGTAAACTAAGGAGTCGTGACATTTGCATAGCTTGAGGTTGGGTAGTATATACAAGGTATGTGAGGCTATCCCTTTCCTTCTTTTGTACGACTCCGATTGTACATAATGTAATGAACGAGCTTCCAAATATACTCTACTCTTAGAAGCTAGCAGTACTTACATTGTTTCCCCTCTTATGGAACGATTGATATTTATGTTGCTTCTCTTTGTCTGATGTTATCAATGTTGTTGGTACTTCCTGATTCTTATAAGGTTCATGGTGAAGACTTAGTCCTAATAACGTGTACAGAGGATACTGACCTTACGTCACTCTGAAAGGTTTAGAACGTGATTCCATGAGTCGACCATGCATTATTTATACGTATCTATTTTACTCTACCAATCCGCGCTATAGTCGGCCGGGTACGGCACCTATTGGGAAACCACTGATCAGTTGGGTTTTACTGAGCTCCACGTGGCCGGGTACGATTCTACCGAGCCTTATGATGGTCGGGTACGTTTTAACCGAGCCTATTACGGCTGGGTACGATATAATGATGATGATGCCCACAGAGGCGTATGTTTTAAAAGTTTATGTATATATACATATGTATCATGCATTTCATGTCAGTAGCCCTCAGAGGTACCCAGATGTTATAGTTTGTATATTCTCTATCCCCGCTTACATTACTGTTCGTACTTATGGTTCCCTACCTTACATACTCAGTACTTTATTCGTAATGACGTCCATTTATTTGTGGACGCTACATGTCGTGCTGCAGGTCCTGATAGACAAGCAGGCGTAGCTCCCCACCATAGTAGGCTATCCAGTTTAGCGGTGATTGGCGAGATCCTTCTTCGAGACTTGCCTTGGTCTTGGTATGCATTTTTGTTATAGATATTATGGGTATGTCGGGGCCCTGTTCCGGCTATGTTGCAACACTTATGTTCCTTTAGAGGCTCATAAACAGGTGTCGACTCATGTATAGTTTGGTATGCCTAATCGGTTGGTTTTTGTTGTATAGTCTCTCATGGTAGTGTGGTAGCTCGTACCTTATATATAGTTTCTTGATTGTCTAGTCATCCCATGTTATGTATGTTCATGCCATCATCTTTTATTGTTGGTTCTCCATGATCCATGTCTACCATTTATATTGATCTCGTTGGCTCTAAAAGATAATAAAGAAGGTTAGAAAAATGTACGTTGGTGCTAGGCAAGTATGGCCGGGTGCTAGTCATGGCCCCCCAGTTTGCGTCGTGACAAATTAACTGATGAAAATAGCAATGGATTCATTTAATATAATAAGATTCGGGTAGAGAACACTTACCCCAATGCATTTCTTAAAACACCCATGAATGATCTCCCAAAGCCGAGGTCTACGACTTAAAATATGTTGAAAATATCAAACCCTCGACATATAGAGTTTGCCCAGGCCTGATCGCATCTGAGACTTATTAGTCGCTTCTGCGGCGTCGCATTTCTGACAACATTTCCGCTTTTGCGGAGAATCACTGGTGGCCGTCCATCGCACCTACGGAAAAAGCCTCGCTTCTGTGCTAACGCAGGTGCGAACGTCATCCACGCATCTACCTATGTCCTCGCCTCTTCGCTTCCAGGCACCACCACTTCTGCGATCCAACCTCAGCCATTCAAGTTCCGCTTCTACGCCTTCAATCTCACTTCTACGACCATCGCACCTGCGCCCAGTGGTCTGTAGGTGCGACCAAACCAGAACTGCCCAATACAGCCTCACCTAACATGCTCCAAACAATCTGAAACCCGTCCGAAACACACCCGGGACACCGTCCGAACGTACCGCCAAGTTCCATAGCATAATTTGGACCTATTCGAATCCTTAAATCACATCAAAGAACATCAAAACTATGAAACAGATTTCGAATTGAACTTATGAACTTTCAAATCTTCGAAAATCCAAACTCGTGCCGAAACATATCAAATCAACCCGGAATAACATCAAATTTTGCATGAAAGTCCTAGATGACATGACACGGATAATCAATTTCTCAAAATAGCAATCCGAGCCCGATATGACAAAGTCAACTCCCGGTCAAACCTCTTAACCGTTCAAAACTTTAACTTTCCAACTTTTGTCAAAATGCCTCAAATTAATCTACGGACCTCAGAATCTAAATCCGGATGCATGCCTAAGTCCAAAATTACCATACAAATCTATTGGAATCATCAAAATGTTGTTTTGGAGTCGTCTACACAAAAGCCAAATTCCGGTCAACTCTTACCGCTTAAGCTTCTAAAAAATGAATCCTTCTTCAGAATAAATCCTGAATCTTCCGAGATCCAAACTCGACCACGTACGCACGTACTAACACATAATACAGAGCTGATCGAGGCCTTAACCCACCGAACAGGACACTAATTCTCAAAGGACCCGTCAGGTTATTACCAAGGAAAAGGTGTTAGGCACCCCTTAAAATCTACCTAAGTAAGCTCCATAGAATTTAGACTAGGTTTGGGATTAATTATTTATAAAATGCTTTGATTCGTGATAAGGATGGTTATTTCTACAACTCTAAAGGATGTTTTGTAAGAAAGTTTGTGTCTGAAATTACTTTAAATTGATTGTAAGAAGAAGGACCGAGCGTGGTTCGAGACAGAACATGTTGTTAAAGAGTTAAGCAGGGATATTAGTAACATTCAGTCAACTATACATAAAAAAAAAAAATGAATGGGACAGTGATCTTACATAAACAGGGGAACTTTTCACATTAGAGAACCAATTAAAGAATCAGATCAACATGTTGATAAAGAAGGAGATGGAAAACATTGCATCAAAACAAGTTCAAACTCAAACATAAATCTAATCCAGCATATGGGTATAAAGTGGTTATGCTTGCGCTTCTAAAGTGCCATAGTGTCTAAGTCCTATCTTCATGGAAGTTAAGTTAATGATAGATGCATGCAGGTTTTGCAGAATCAATAGTGGCTCAAAGAGGCTAAGGACAGGGATGTACTACACAAGTTTTGAATTACACATGTATATGAAGGTCTCAAGTGATCATGGGACAAACAAAATTAGTTATACAGCAATTATCAATTGATTTTATCCGGACAAAATCATGACTTACACTAAAAGGAGGAAAATAGTTTAACCTTAACTGAATATACATACATCAAAGATTCATGAGAAGAAGACAGCTTGATGCAAATAAGATAGTTTCCTATTGATGTTTTATACTTTAATACCGCACAAGAGGGGGGGGGAGGGGTGATTTGTGTGGTGACTAATTTTTCGCTTAAACTGATTATGAAAGGACATGGTTCTTCTATGTGTTCCTTCTGCTATTGTTGCGGAATAATAAATGTAGAAAGTAAAGAACACAAGTATTTTTACGTGGAAAACACCCGACTCAAAAGGTGAAAAACCACGACCTACTACTCAGTAGGATTTTTCCCAACACTTCACTAAATCACTGAGCCAAAACAGAATTTATAAAACTCTTTGTAAACCTAAGGATTACCTCTAATCCCGTTGTAGCAACCAGCCTCTAACTGTTGCGATAACTTCAAGTTAACTCTTACTTGAATACTCAAAGTACCTATTACAATTGCTTCTAGATAAAGCTGAAAGGTACAATATGAAACACCTACTACAATTGAACTAGAAATAAAGAAAGACACATAAAATTCATTGTGGAGTTGGTTCTTCAATCCGGTTCATGTAGCTTCAGGCACACTTGAATCACACACGAACTGCTTGCAAAAATCCTTGCTATTTTGCTCTCAATTCACGTTTAACTTCTGCGTTTTTGTGCAACACCTGTAATGTGAGAACATTCTGCAATTTATAGAGTTAGTAGATGAAGAAATAACTAGAGTTCTGATGCAACTCTTCCTTGGTGGAAGAGTTCTAGTTGATCTCAACTTCTAACTCCTTCCCTATCTTGGATAATGTTCTCTTTGAGTAAGGAGTCTTTCTCCTTATCAATTATGCAACCTTTTCGATCAGGAGATATTAAATACACCAAGTTAAGCTTATCTCCTTCACGTGCATTCCACATTCTCGATTCTGCCCGTTTTTTTGCACCCGAGGCATGGACCTGGTTCATGCCTGAGCTTCCTTTGTCAATCTTCAAAACTAACCTTCACTTGGGCCAACAAATTCCCCCTTTTTGATGATGACAAACTCTGTGCTTTTCATAAGCTTAGGCCCTGTTTCAACTTAGCTCAACATCAACACAATGTTAGAAATATTTTTCCTTTTTATCACTTATCATCAAGGACCAGGTAAATTAGGTTATAAACATTGCTGTTCAAAGTGTAAAGCACAACCTTTTTCCCCCTTTTGGCATCATCGAAGAGTTGCATAAAATGTGAGAGAACCAGATTTTAAAACTTACTCATGGCCACTGGGGCATCTTCAAATGCAATCATGAATTAATCATCATAGATCAAGCTAAGAATTTTAACCATCAAAGAAATATAAACAATCGGTTAGAGCAAAAGACAGTGAATTTCATTGATGATTGATAAGATTCTACCACAGAGCATAAGAACAAATAAAAATATTGGAAACATGAGCAAAAGAAACAAAAAGTCTCGAATTGGGTCACTGGTTGATCTACACTAGGCTAGGATTTAAGGCTTGGAAGAGGTAGGGGCTGGGTTATTTGCTAGGAGAAGTTTCAGCATATCTTGAAGAATTCCATCATTCTTCTCCTTTTCCCTTGCAAGTTCAGTTCTGAGAACATCTCTCACACATTCTACCTCAACCAATCGTGTCTTCAGCCTTGCTATCTCAACATCCTTTGCCTCACTCTCATGTGCCAAGACTCTGACTTTGCTATTGATAGGTGTCTTTTTAGATGAACCAGGTTCATTAGGAATGACATTGACTTCATAATCGCAAGCAAGCAGAGTATTAACCCCAAAATGATCCATGCTTGTACTAACATCCCACTTCTTCATAGGTACCTTGAAATGTGCAAGCATAGTTTTGAGAATGAAACCATAGGGAATGGCATGAGTTTTGGTGCCATTGACAACCCTATCAGTAGGTCCGCGAGGGTTTCCTGTTCAGATGGAACAGGTTCATCTATATTTTTCCCAAGTTGAACCAACCCCTCAACAGCTTCGCCAGACCCACTTCCCTTCGTTTTGCTCACACTCTCTTATATTTCAGTAAATTCCTCTCCCCAAACAACTATTGCCTCAGTTTCTTTTGTTAGACCAACGGGAGTGGGTGAAGAATCAACCACTCTTGTACCCTTTCCCCTCACAGTACTCCTAGCACCCTTGCTCTTTTTTTTTTCCTTTTTTTTACCACCAACTTCTCTAGATTCTGTAGTCTCAACACCTACTATAGATCCTACCAGTACAAATCTATTCTCTAAATTTGCAGCAATTTCAAAAATTGTCTCATAAGTAACTTTAGAATCAGAAGATACATGTTCAGTTTCGGAATACCTACTTTCTTCCCTGTTAGTAGCAGACTTAAATGAATCTTTAGATTTCTGGGATTTCTTCTTCCCTACGTGCTTTCAATTGCTTGTTTATTTTCTTGATCTGCTCTCCTTCAGCGACAATCTTACGGACCATCATCTTTACACTACTTTTATTAGAGATTGGTGTAGTAGAAGGTGTGGAAGTGGTTTCCTGTGGTGGTAATGAAGAATTTTCAGAGGTGTTCGACATATCTGGGCTAGGGTATGGAAGAGAAGAGAATTAGATTGTGTTTGGAAGATGAAAGAAGAATGAGAGTTTTTGACGGCTTGAGAGAGATGAAGTAAGGAATACACTAAAGCTCATCAATATACAGGGGAATAATTGATGGGGTAGCTACAGCTTTTCAGACTCTTAGAAGTTTAATCAAGCTGAAATTTAGTTTTGAGGAGACGTTGGAGTGTATCCCTAGAATCTAGGTACTTCCATTCCGTTGGGACTCACTGGTTCACTTATAACGGATAAGTCCAAAAGGAGTTTGGTATTTGGTAGGACAATAATCATGATCCAAATATGGTTATTTCAAATTATGCAGAGTGTAGAAAACATACCGTGTTATCTTGATGAACCAGGTTCTTCACTGATAATTTTCTTGTGTGAGTCTAAATTTGCCAAAATAGAGAAAATATCATAGAGATTAATGAGTCATTTTAACACATGGCACAAGAGTATACTATGGAAAGCATGAGACTGAGCAAGATTTAATCTAATTATACACAGTTTACAGACTTTCTAACCAAAAAAGAAATTTTCAATTTTATTTCATTTTTTTTTCGTTTAACCTTGAACTGGTCCTTTTAGGTGATCTTAATCATCCCTAATTCTAACCTGTTCCTCTCAAAGTGATCTCTACTTAAGGCTTTGTAAAGATGTCAGCAATTTGCTTGTCAGTAGCACAAAACTCCACAGTGATCAAGCCTTTCTCATAGTAGTCCCTCAAAAAATGGTGCCTAACATCTATGTGCTTAGTTCTCTTATGATAAACCGGGTTCTTTGTCATACTAATAGCACTAGTGTTATCAAAAAAATAGGGATGCAACCAACATCAATTCCAAAGTTCAATAATGGTTGTTTGATCCACAGCAATTGAGCATAACATGAAGTAGCAACAACATACTCCGCTTCAGCAGTAGATAAGGCCATTGACTTTTACTTTTTGGTAGCCCATGACACAAGACATGAACCAAGGAAGTGTGCCATACCTGAGGTGCTCTTCCTATCCACAAGGAACCCTGCATAATCAGCGTCAGCAAATCCCACTAGCTTAAAATTTCTACCTTTTGGATACCAAAGGAAAAGGTCAGTGGTGCCATTCAAGCATCTCAATATTCTCTTAACAGCAGTCAAGTGGGACTTCTTTGGATTTTCCTTCCTGGTTTTGTTACTGAGGAATAGGTTCATGGACAGGTTCCCTCGAGGTTTGAGGATCAGTTCCTCTCTAGTCAGTTTCCCCTGTCATGTTGCCCTGGGTGGAAGGACCTGTTCCATCAGTGATACACCTTTAGGCTGGACTGTGGTTTCACCATTTGAATTTCTTATCAGCCCAATCTCTTCATTATCTTGTTCCTGCCTCTCAGAAAGAATGTTAGTTTTAAAAAAATAACATATACATTTTTTCTACACACATAGTTCTTTTACTGTATATCTTATAAGCTTTACTATGTGAAGAATATCCCAATAATACTCCCTCATCACTTTTGGGATCATACTTACCTAGGGAGTCTTTGCCATTATTGTGCACAAAGCACTTGCATCTAACTGCCTTAAGATGGGATATATTTAGCTTTCTACCTTTAAGTGACTCATGGGGAATCTTCTTAACAAGAGGTCTAGTCATGCAACTATTTATGATGTAGCATGCAAAAATTCAGCAAACTTAGCATTTTCAAATTCAGTTCCATGATCAGACCTAATTGATGTAAGTTGATTACCTAGTTGTTTCCGAGTTTTTCTAACAAAAGAAGTAAACATGTCAAATGCTTCATCTTTAGATGCTAAAAAAATGTCCAAGTAAACCTAGAGTAATCATCAACAAGCACCATCACATATCTTTTACCACCTCTGCTTAATGTTCTCATTGGACCACAGTGATCCATATGGACCAGTTCTATCGTTCTGGTGGTGCTTACCACTTTCTTTCATTTAAAAGAGGATCTTACCTTCTTCCCCCTTGCACAAGCCTCACAAACTTTGTCTTCCTTGAACTTGATGTTAGGCAGCCCTATCACCAGATCCTTGGAGACTAATTTGTTGAGTTGACTCAGACTTGCATGTCCAAGTCTCTTGTGCCAAAGGAGGGGATCATTGTCCAACACACTTAAGCAAGTGAGTTCATTTTCTGAATGTGTGGACAAGTCTACAATGTATGTATTGTTTACTCTTTTTCCCTGCAAAACAATCTTGTCTGTGATAAGATTAATCCCAAAACATTTGGTAGAGGTAAATGCTACCAAGTTACCTCTATCACATAATTGTGATACACTAATTAGACTGTAGTTTAGGCCATCTATCAAGTAGACATTCTCAATAGTGTGAGAATCAGTCTTACCTACCTTTCCAACCCCAATGATCTCACCTTTCTTCCCATTTCCAAAGGAGACATTACCTCATTTGAGGTCCTCAAGTGAAAGGAACAAGTTCTTGCTTCATGCCGTATGCTTTGAACAGCCACTATCCATGTACCATATTTGGCTGCTCCCCTTCACTTGGACCCGCAAAAGGAAATTAGGGGTTAGTCTTAGGAATCCAAACTAGTTTGGGTCCATTACTATAGGCAAAAGGGTGAATCAGATTCTTTTTAGCCCAACCTGGCAGCCTATTTTTCCCTTGAACTAATTCTTTATTCTTTTGACTAGCCTTTTCTTTTGGAATACATTCACTTTTATAGAGACCAGTTTTACCACAGTGTGTGCAAATTATGTTATCAGGAAGTGTGAGGTGCTTTATTTTGAGATCCCACTTAGGTGCAGGGGTCCCGTAGCCAAGTCCTCTCTTATTGCTACTATAGTGTTCATGTAGCCATGAAAGTGCATCGGAGGACCTATTCCATTTACAAGTTTTGTCTACCTCGTGCTTAACCTTGCTTAGATCCTCCTTAAGGACTCTTATCTGCTCTTCTCTTTTGTACAACTCGTCTTTCATTTTTCCTAGGTTTTATTCTAATGTGAGTTGTGTGTGATCAGCTTTCTTTTTACCTATTCCAAATTTTAGTTTTAGATTTTCAGATCTTAGCCTAGGACAATGGTGTCAAGTTCATGAACATGGTTCTTTAACGCAACATTTTTACTATCACTTTCACTAGCCCTAAGTTCCATATTTTTGCACTTAGCTTTCAAAATCACACACTCCTTAGACAGCTGTTCCTTTTCATTGTTTAGATCCTCAGATTCATCAGTGAAATCCAGGAGTAACTCAGATAGCCTTTCTTTAGACAAAAATTTAATCTTATCTTTGAGATGAATTATACTTACCTTAGATTCCTCATCGGATTCTCCAATTGCCATAAGTTCTTTTTCATCTCCATCTTCATCCTCTGAGTCCTCATCTGAGCTTTCTCCCCAGTCAGCAACCATAGCCTTTGTTCTTCTTAAGTTGAACATGTTCCTTCTTCCTGTTCCTTCATTCAGCTCTTTCCTTCTTCCATTCAATTTCCCATTGAGGGCAGTTTTTGATGCAGTGATCAGTCTTCCCACACTTGTAACACCCCTCATTGGTTTATTTTTCAGGAACCCTTGGTTTGTTGTAGCTTCCACTTCTTGAAGGACCCTTTCCTCTCATTAGGTACTTCTGGAAGTCCTTTGTGATCATGGTCATTTCATCCTCCTCTAGATCAGCACCTTCAGTGATTCTGAATGCCAGGCTCCTATCCTTCTTGGGTGCATCCATCTTCATGATTTGCCTTCTAAGTTCATAGGCAGTTAGATTTCCAATTAACTCATCCAACTTAAGAGTGGCAATGTTCTTTCATTCCTGAATAGCAGTGATTTTGCTTTCCCAAGAGACTGGCAGAACCCTTGTCAAAATTTTCTCAACTTTGTCTTCTTCAAGAATAACCCTTCCAAGAGACTTAAGTTCATTTGTCAGTGTGGTGAACATTGTATACATCTCTTGGATGGTTTCCCCTTCCTTCATGGTGAAATTCTCATGTTGAGAATACAGTAGTGTTCCTCTGGACCTCTTCACTTGAGGTGTTCCTTCATGAGCCACTTGCAAAGTGTCCTAGATTTCCTTAGCAGTGGTAGAGCTTTGAATTCTACTGTACTCATCTGGACCAAGTCCACACACAAGCCATTTCTTGGCCTTAGCATTCTTTTCCCATTTCTTCAAGTCCACAGCATTGCAGTGAGCTCTTGTTTTTGGCACGTCTACTCCTTCAACATTCTTCTTCATAGTAGCCAGGGGACCATCACTGACAATGTCCCATAGCTCATAGTCTTCTCCTATTATGTGATCTCTCATCCTGTTTTTCCACCAAGAGTAGTACTGGCCATTAAAGAGTGGAGGACTATAAGTGGATTGCCCTTCCCAGTTTCCAGGCGGTGCGTTCATCTTGATCTGTTCCTAAGGTGTTAGCCTCTTCAAGGATAACCTGCTCTGATACCAATTGATGTTTTATACTTCAATACCACACAAGAGGGGGGTGATTTGTGTGGTGACCAATTTTTCGCTTAAACTGATTATGGAAGGACCTGGTTCTTCTATGTATTCCTTTTGCTACTGTTGCGAAATAATAAATGTAGAAAGTAAAGAACACAAGTATTTTTACGTGGAAAATACCCGGCTCAAAAGGTGAAAAAACCACGACCTACTACTCAGTAGGATTTTCCCCAAAACTTCACTAAATCACTGAGCCAAAATAGCATTTACAAAACTCTTTGTAAACCTAAGGATTACCTCTAATCCCGTTGTAGCAACCAGCCTCTAACTGTTGCGACAAATTCAAGTTAACTCTAACTTGAATACTCTGAGTACCTATTACAATTGCCTCTAGATAAAGCTGAAAGGTACAATATAAAAATTGAACTAGAAATAAAGAAAGACACATAAAACTCTTTATGGAGCTGGTTCTTCAATCTGGTTCATGTAGCTTCAGGTTTGCACACTTGAATCACACACGAACTGCTTGCAAAANACATGCTCGAATCTGCCCGTTTTTATGCACCTGAGGGATGGACCTGAGGGGTGGACCTGGTTCATTCCTGAGCTTCTTTTGTCAATCTTCAAAACTAACATTCACTTGGGCCAACACCTATAAATGCATACAATAGTTGAGTATGATCATGAGATGGTTATAGCGATAGCCCAAAATTGCCCTCAGGGTTAATAGGTACAGATACAGAGAAAAAAGCACCTAAACACTCAGATTATTTCTACTCAGTTAAGTTACATGGATATATTGAATTTTCAGGAGTATATCACTAAGATTATCAAACAATGAAATCAATCATAAGGCAAACAAGGTGTTGGGAAACAAGATAAAGATCTCAATAGTATCATCAGTGAAGGGATTATATGAACATGATTAGTGTAACAATGATAACCTAAACAAGGTGAAGACTATGGTAACAATTTAGAAACAATTTATC
The DNA here is from genome assembly GCF_001879085.1 of Nicotiana attenuata. Lineage (NCBI taxonomy): Eukaryota > Viridiplantae > Streptophyta > Magnoliopsida > Solanales > Solanaceae > Nicotiana > Nicotiana attenuata. The sequence goes on from NW_017672281.1 coordinate 19,019, forward strand.
AAAGCACAAGAAAAAAGAAGGTGTTTAATCGTTTTAAGTTTAGCCTCTAGGTTAAAAGAGCAGGATATAACTCTCGAACAAGTTCAACTTTCATTTTAGTCATAACTATCAGGCAGTAAGTTCAACTTCCAAAAACGTCACAAAGATTACAGAAGNAGATGTGCGACTCACTGGCTACTTCCTTCCCTTTCCCAAGACTTACATTCCTATGTTCTCTATTGAGTCCCTCAATGGTTTTCTCTAGATCAGCGCATATTGCTAACAGGTCATCCCTTTCCTCCTCAGCAGATGCAACTTTTTCTTCTAAGACGTGTTTCTCATTGTTAAGGCCTTATATTGTTTCTTTTAGATCAACAACTACTACAACCAGGTCGTCTCTCTCATTTCCACACTGGTTATTCTTTCATTCAAGGCCTCCTTCTCTATTTCAAGATTAGCTATGGTCTCATCTCGGTCTACTACACATACCACTAGATCATCTCTAGATTGCTCTGCCTCTCCTAGTTCTATTGAAAGGGTCTCCTTATTGTTTATAAGGCTATAATAGGCATCAATTAAGACATTTGATAAAGACCTTAGCTTCTTGGAAGAATAGGATTTCAGATTTCTCTGAACATCCTGGAAGCTTACCTCGTCGTCTTCATCTCCTTCATCGTCGTCATCTGACCGAGCCATCAGCGCGAACAGTGAGTCGTACTTTGTTGCTTTAGTTTCCACTGCCAACAGGGAACTATTTTCTGCATCTGATTCCCTTTCGGATTCACTTGAGGAGTCTCCCCAAGCAGCAAGGGCCTGCTTAACGATATTGTCTGCAGCACTTTTTCGATTGAATCTTTTCTCGGGAACCAGGTTCCTTTTTCCTGCCTTGTCAGGATTTTGCTTGTACTGCTTCTGTTTCGCAAGTGGGCAATCTTTGATGAAATGCCCTGACTTTCCACATCCATGACAGAGTTCGTTGTTCCTTGTTTTACTTGAACTACCCCACTTTGGTATGCCACCATTTCTTTGAACCAATTTTTGAAATTTCTTAGTAAGATAGGCCATGTCACTATCTTCATCACTTGAATCACTCTGTTCAGCTTTAAGCACCAGGTTCTTTTCTTTCTTGGGCTCTCTTCTTTCGTTGTCTTTCTTTCTTTTCATCTCGTAAGTTTTCAGATTAACAATCAACTCATCCATGGTCAGAGTCTATAGATCTTTAGCTTCCGTGATAGCATTTACCTTACTTTCCCAAGACCCAGGTAAGACGCTGAGAATTTTCCTTACGAGCTTATTTCTGGGAATGACATCTCCAAGTGAATAAAGCTCATTTATGATGGAGGTGAATCTAGTGTGCATATCTTGTATAGATTCATCATCCTTCATCCTAAAGAGTTCATATTCTGTGGTGAGCATGTCAATCTTGGATTGTTTGACCTGAGTGGTTCCTTCATGAGCGGTTTGCAACGCCTCCCATATTTCTTTGGCAGTTTCACAGGCTGAGACTCTGTTGTCCTCATCAGGTCCTATGCCACACATCAAGATTTTCTTGGCACGGTAGTTCTTTTCTACAGCTTTTCTGTCAATGTCGTTGTACTCTCTTCTTCCTTTCGGCACCATATGCCCTGTTTCTTCAATCTTCTTCATGGGAACATGTGGACCATCACATATAATGTCCCACAGCTCTGAATCTTCTGCCATAATGAAATCATGCATCCTGGTCTTCCACCAGCCGTAGTATTGACCATTGAATCTGGGAGGTCTATAGGTTGATTGTCCTTCTTCAAAGCTTGGTGGAGCAACCATTGAGGATTCCTCCTAGGTGTTAGTCTGATAGGAAAAACCTGCTCTAATACCAATTGTTGGATTATGTGAGTCCACCAAACTATAGAGTACCTGGTCCTCTATGAGAATGATACGTAGAGTGCAGTAAGTACTGAATGTAAAGAAGGCCAGAGATTTTCTACGTGGAAAAATCCCACACAAGGGGATCAAAAAACCACGACCTACACCTGTAGGCTTTAAACTCAACTAACTTGTAATCTACCTATTACAAGCGACTTTGCAAACTCCCTTTTGCAAAGACTTCAAACTAACTTGTGATGCACCACCACAAGCCACTCTACAACTCTCCTAGTTACAGAGGATTTAACTTATGACTATTCCTAGTAACAACATAAACTCTAAAACTTACGAATTTGGTTTGTTCCTAAGAGAGCGCTTCTAAGAAAGTAAACTAGGAATTACAATGTAGAACAATTAACAAGATTACAACTCAACTATGGACGTGCATAGGACTCTATTAGAAACTGATCCTTAGTGGAGTTGTCTTCTTGTTCTTCACACACCAGTGACTTCAATGCTAGATGAACTTTGTTATGCTTGAGTGAATATCACTGAATGCACAAAGGAAGTGCGTCTTTCACCAGGTTGTTTTATCACAAAAGATATCACAATGGGTAGTGATGTCAACTCTTTGTGTACTTCTTCCCAGTGAGAAGTGACTGCTGCGCAGTCTGCACATCCACTTCTGGACAGTTGCGTTCCAGCTGGATAGTGGGCTTTGTACTTCTTGTCAGGACACACCAACAGACCAGGTCCTAGTTGTGTTCCTCTTCTGTAACAGTTGCCAGATGGTCACTTTTTTCCGTCACGTTCCAGCTGTGTACTTGACTTGTACTTTTTGTCAGAGAACCCTAAAGCAGCAGGTCCCTGTTGTGTTCCTCTTTATCTAAATTGCGTACAGTCACTGATTTGCTTATGTTGGAGAACCCTAAAGGGCCAGATCATCAGGTCCCTATTGTGTTCCTCCCTTTGCTGATTTTCAGGCTTCGATCAGTTCATATAAAATGTATGTCCTATCTGTCAGGTGCTCTATCTGGTTATTCATGACAAGTTAGTTAGATCATCAAAACATAAAATACTAAAAACCCATCAGTGTGCTTAGTGTTCGTGACTATGTGTGTGTTCAGTGTTAGGTTGTTCTAGTGTGTGTTTGAGAGAATTTAAGACTTTTATTTATAGTGCCATTTAAGGCCTTGGAGTTTCAGATTTCAAACTAAGATAGTGGAGAGTGATGATGAGTTGATGATATGAGCATAGTCGGGTAAAACCAGAGAGAACATAGGAGAAGTCCGTGTTTGAGTTTACCTGAGTGGAAAGATATGAGAGGCTGAACGTTGAAGCACAAGAAACCACTGGTTAGCACCCTAATACCCAGAGGTCATTGCATTTGACCTCTGGGTATCGAATATTGATGATGAAGCCAGCTAACATCTCCTGCTCACTTTGATTTGAATAGATGAAAGAAGAAATCAGGCAAGTTTAATGTTTCCCCTTTTGGTCTAATTTCTTCTATTAGGGTTTTGAAATCCAATGGTGAAAATGGAAAGAACAACGGGACCAAGAGTGCAGGAACAAAAGGAACACCATGCATGCCATGGATTTGACAGGTCAATAGCGATTTGAAGTTTCATTTCTGAGGTTAGAGTTTGGATTTGGGAGATTTGATTTTTTGGTGGTAAAACAGGCAAAGATTGAGTGAGAATCATGGATATGGGGGACAAATGAGATGATTTGAGATTGATATCACGACCTTGCACTAATTTGTGCAAGGTTTGTTGATTGAGAGTTAGGGCAAACAAGAGAAAAGAGAGAATAAGGGGAAAGAAGGGCGGCTGGACAATATAACAAATAATTTAGGGTTTCTGGGGTATGGGGCATCTCTAAGGTTAAAGTCAAAGGAAGGGATCTGGATCGTTGGATCATTTTATCAACGGCCCTGATATATCGGGGTGTTATATTTTTGAGAAAATCAATTCGGGATAATACAAGATCCCTTGGATCTGTGTGATCCAACGACTGAGATAATATCTAAGAATGGGTCGAGATTAATTCAGAAAACAGCGATAATTTGTGATCATTAATGATTTGAATCAACGGTTTAGATTGCTTGTGTTTGTTTTGTGAGTGGTTAGAGGGTGATGTGTCGCTACCCGATTGGTTTAGGGAGATGGGCAAGAATCGCCAACCTGGAATGGAGGAGTCATTTGGACTGGGTCAGATGAGGGGTTGGGCCTGGTATTGGGCCAAAACTAGTTTAAGAATTGGCCATCTTGTATTTAGTAGGAGATTTGCAATTGTAGCCTTTTGGTCTTCTAACCCTTTTTAAAATTAATCTAATTAAACTTGATTATTTTAAATAAATACGGTGAAACTATAACTATTAAACATACTACTAATTATCATAATTAATTATTTATGAAATACATTGTCTTCTAAATTATAACCATATATTGAATATAATTATCTAATTAGTCAGAATTTGAGGAATAATTCATAAAAATAATTATAAATCCTAGATAGCGTATTTTAGAAATTGCCTTAATGATATAAAAAGTAGTAAGTATATCTATAATTACATAATGTTAGTACTAGGTTATTAATTTTGAATCTAAGACTTAATTAATTTATAAAATAGATATTCGTTAATAGAAAATACTTTTAAAATAGTTATTGTAAATTATTAAGAATAAATAAATAATTTTAAAAAGGAGGGTCAAAATTGGTCGTCAACACCTACCACAACCCCTAGAGTTTCTCTAAAGCCATCGCCTATGCCCACAGCTCCCCTATCTGATCTGCGAGTCTCCCTGATATGGCGAGTATCAACTACTGGATGCAGATAGCTACTTCTAAGCTATATGACCTTTCTAATATTGTTGCAGCGCAGTCCACTTCTCATGCACCATAGACTCCTTCTAACATTGATGAGACACTGAAGGAGATTTTGGAGAGCCAGAACACGATCATGGATACCTTAGTACAACACGGGTCAGTAATTGAGGAGCTAGGAAAGGAAGTAAAGAAAATGAGGAAGTCCCAGATGAGCAAGAAATCAGTGGACAAGCTCCGGAGGGAGGTGACTAGACTTGCTACAGTTGGCGACCATCCTTTTGACATGCTGCTTGACCCGTACCAGTTCGCCCCAGATCCTGTAGCACCATTTGCACCGGCAGCACCAGCTGGTCAGTCTAGCGAGCCAGACCTTGCTGCCGACACTACTGAGGCAGTGTGTGAGATGTTCGCCAAACCAGCCACACCTAGATTTGATGATGATGAGATTCAATTGGCTGATCTTGAGGGAGATGACATTGCTGGGGTCACTCAGACGTCCAAGGATCCATAGGGAGTTTTCTTTACCCTCTCCTCTTTTACTCTTATTTTGCTAAGTATTGGAGACAATGCTTACTTTAACTCGGGGGGGGGGGGGGGGGGAGTTTATTTGGCACATTTGTACACTTTGATATGTTTGGTCTATAATAATTTGCTAATACTCTTTCCCTCTTATTTGTATTTATCTAGCTTCTATCTCTTCTCTTATGTATATTTACCTCTCTTTAGTAGTTTTTGCTTATTAGCTTCTTTATTTTTTTTCTATATTAGCTCTTGGTTTATTAAGTAGGTTCTCTTTATGCTTTAGTAGATAATAAGCCTTTGGTTTTCTTAACGCCACAACTCTTTCCAAAGGTAGTTGTTATATGAACCGGGTGACTCGTCCCAACGATGGATGGCGTGACAACATTCTTAATGGAATGAGTCTGTTTTTGTATTTAGGTAATAATAGTAGTAGTAATGAATAAAAAGACCTAATCAAGTCATGATCGAAGAGTCAAGCTTGCTTTAATTAGTACCAACTTACTTAACTGTGTGCTAGAGTTAGAAACAAGGTTTTTGAAAGAAATAGCTCTAGTTAGTGACTTTATGACTCTTGAGTTGACTTTGGCAATCATCGAGTGGTCTAATTTGACCATAGTGATCTTTAAACTTGAATGTGGTCATTGTAGGCCCTCGACTCTATCCTCTTTTACAATCTAGTTATATGAGGGGTGAGATGAATTTGTGTTATCCGTGCGAAGAGTCTAGAACTTGCCCCGAATGTGTTTCGAGGCGAAATCCTAATTTTACTTGGTTTGAAAAGTGATTGTAGGCTTTTCTTGGCCTGTTGAGATTTATATTTCCAACCAATGTTGTTATCCCTAGTCTACGCCCTTGAGCCTCTAGCATTTCCCATTTGTTAACCATGTTATAAGCCGTTACCCGTTTTATCATGACCCTCTCTTGGCACCCGGACTTTCCTTAACACTCTTGTGAATCAAGTGGCTTAAAACATAAGTTTGGGGGAGAGATGAGGAATTTAAAAAAGGTATCAAGGCACAAAATGAGATAAGAAATGTTCTTTATGAAAGAGAAGGCAAGAAAAGGAAAGAACAAAAAAAAAGAAAAAAAATGCAAAACGTGAATAAGTGGAAGGGTTGATGAATTCAAAAAGAGTTAATGATCCCTAGCATGAGCAATAAAAAAGGGAGAAAAATAATGAAATAAACAAGAAATAATGATGTTAAGTCTCTCAAGTCCTTAATGAATAGAAAATGCCTCTAAGAATTGGCAATTGTGAGCCAAGAAATGAAATGTAGAGTGCTTAAGGAAAGGTGTAACCGCTTACCCATATGGTATCCTACCCTAATCCAAAAGCCTTCATTAAAACCCAAAATAAGTCCTACTTGATTTCGAACCGAGTGAGCTTACATTAGTGGCGATCTACATGAGGAGAAAGCTTATGGTACTTGAAGTCGTACTTGTGGCATTCTCTTGTGAGAGACGAGTGAACCTTTCATGAACCCTAAGATTGAGTGCTAATTTCTTACGTGAGTTTGGCAAATGAAAAGTAGAGTAGGAAGAGTTTGGAGTCCACCATGACCTACACGATATAACAAGAGTCCTTGATGAGTAAAGTCAATTCTCGAAGCTATAATTTCACATTAGAACTATATGTGTATGAATATTTGACTTGTCACCGTATTGATAATGCATGAGTAGTGTGGGTAATTGTTGGTCCCAACTGATGTGTGACTGGCTCACCTTTGACTCGCTGAAATGACCCTTAACTCTAGGAGGTGTGAACTAATTTATTTGCTTGAGGACAAGCTAAGACTTAAGTTTGGGGGAGTTGATAAGTGGGACTTCTGACTACTTATTAGCACATTTTTTCTTTTATTTTAGTCCGAAAGTATTGATTTATGTTCCCAAACTAATGAAAGCATGCAAATTGAAAGAATGTTGGAAGAGTTTGCTCTCCCATGATGAAATCCGACTCAAAAAGGAGTGTTCTGAAGCACAAGGCAATAAAGGGAGCAAAATCAAAGAAGTGTGGTCCGTAGAAGAAAGTGTGAACCGCAGAATTCAATCTGTGGCCACAGACCAAGTGAAAGAATCCTGCAGGACTCTGGCCAATGTGCGGACCACACATGAATTGTGTGGCCGCAGAACAAGGTTTGCACTGACAAATAATCCAATGCTCAGAGAGTGTGCAAAAAACCAAGACCTGAAGCCTTGCTGAAGTGCGGAGCGAACAAGAGTTGTGTGGCCGCAGACGATGCTTCACAGCCGCAATCCAGAAATGTGCGGCTGCAGAATCCAAGCTCCTGCCAACTATAGAAAACTGCAGACCTCACATGCAGTTGTGCAGCCGCAGAACCTCCCGAGGGACATTTTTGTCATCGAATTTTGAGCCACTATAAATAGAGGAGTTTCACATTTTTAGGTCAAGTTTCGAAGTTTGAGCTACTGTAGCCGTTATATTTTACAATTTTATAAGGTTTGTGACTATTTTAGTGTTTAAGCATTATATTTTATCATTTTAATCTTAGATTGTGAGTTTAATTAGCATTTCGTCTTTATTTTCTTAAATTCTCACTATGAGTAGCTATATTCTTAGTAGGGTTGTGACCCTACCTTAGTGTATAAACCTTATGGGTATTTACTTTAATGCTTGTTCATAATTGGGTGTTGATTATATAGCTTAGTTTATGATTCAATTTTAGAATTAATGGTTGCAAACATTGATTCATGCCTTTTTTACTTAGTCTCTACTTGAGAAAGAGGGACCTAGTCTAGGATAACATGGCTAACATGAAATTGGGCTAATTGAGGGTTTGATTAGCCTATTTAAAGGGTTCAAGATAGAGATAGTGAGAACCTCACCTGAGCTCATATCAACTATTTTGTTTGATACCCATTTGGACTTGAGAAAGCCAATTGGGCAAAATCCCTCTTTGACCGAGATGTATTGAGTGGGTAACGTAGAGTTGATAGCTATAATACACCACAATCAACAAAATAAGTATTAATATATTTAACCCATTAGGTGAACTTCTAGGTTATGGTCACATCCCTGGGCTTTTTAATTACTTGGAGAAATACAAAAAAACAATCTTTCGCTTCTAGTCGCTTTTCTTAGCTTATACTTGCTAGAGTAAAATTAGAATTAGAACTCAGAACATTTTGTGGAAGCGCAATTTAGTTATTCCATTCGCTTTCGTCGAGTGTAAACTCCTAACATCCCTAGTAACTCCTTGTGGAAATCGACCTCGACTCTTCTTGGGTATTATTCTTCCAACGACTGTTTTCACTAGTGCAAATTGGACGTGGATCGGGCGTGCAACCCAATCTATAAACAAAAATCAATAAATGTAATCAACTGAACAATTCAAATCACAAGAACCTCTACGATTAAGGAATATGAAAGCAAAGCCATATGGTAACCTCGTACCAAATCAAGGGAGGCTACAATTAACACTAAGCAACAAGGCAAACCAAATATACGATAATTAAAGTGTACAAGTAAGACAGGTAAGGCAAGTTTCAATTAATCATGGAATCATGGAAGAACCTAACATTTTAATACTAGAATAATTAGTGACAAGTAGCAAGTTAAGCCATAGGAAGCAATTTGTGACGACCCGGCCGGTCGTCTCATGAGTTACCGCTCCGTTTCCCCCATTTCTACTTCTTTATGCCTTGGTTATCCGTGTTTTGAGGTATTGGTTTTGGTGAAGTTTGAGACGCTTAGTCTCTTTTAAGAAGGCTTAAGTTGGAAAAGTCAACCGGATGTTGACTTATGTATTTGTCACGACCCCATTCCCGAACCCGGTCGTGATGGCGCCTCTCGTGAAGACAAGGTCAGCCAGAACAAACGAAACACCTTTATTAAACAATTAATTATCATAAGCAAATCTAAAACATGTTTAAGATAGCCATAATTGTGAAAACAACGATAATAACAAGGAAAACTATCCCGACACGGCCCAAATCGGGGTGTCACAAGTCATGAGCTACTACAGAATCTGCCATAAGTCTACAAAGTATGAAGTCCGATATAATAGTCTGAAGAAAACNAGCTGACGGGGCACGAGATGAACTCTGGGCTGGAAGGGCGCTAAGTGAAGGCTGACCCTGCTGAGAACCATGATAACCACGGCCTGAAGATGCCCCACGATACTCTGGACGGGCCGACTGAGCGGGCCTGAAAGAACGGCCTCTACCATGCTGGAGTTGGCCCCTAGACGGAGCACTACTAAAACTGCCAGAACCCCGAGGCCTCTTGGCCTACCTCTCCTCTCTATCCTGCCGGCGAGCTATCTCTATCTCACGAGCGATATCAACCACCTCCTCAAATGAAATACCCAAAACTCTCTCTCTAGTCATCAGAATAAGGAGATGGTAATTAAGGCCATCCACAAACCTCTTGATCCTCTCACGATCTGTCGGGACCATCCAGGTGGCATGACGAGCCAACTCAGAATACCTTGCCTCATACTGAGACACAGTCATATCTCCCTGCCGTAGCCACTCAAACTGCCTACGCAGCTCCTCCCTACGGGACTGCGGTACATACTTCTCCAAGAAGAGAGTGGAGAACTCCTGCCAAGTCAAAGGCGCCGCACCAACCAGCCTACGCCTCTCATACGCCTCCTACCAGGTGAAGGCAGCCCCAGTAAACTGAAAGGTGGTAAATGCCACACCGCTCGACTCCAGAATCCCTCCTGTACGGAGCATACACTGACACTTGTAAAGAAAACCCTGGGCATCCTCGCCCTCAGCACCACTGAATGATGGAGGCTGGAGCCTTACAAACCTCTCGAGACGACGCTGCTCATCGTCTGGCATAGATGGAACTACGAACTCCTGAACTGGTGCAACCGGCTGAGCTGGAGGTGCTCCCGGCGTCTGCAATCCCTGCACTACCTGCTTAGGTGTGCGAGCAGCGGAGGTTTGATTGCCTCCCCCGGCCTGTGAAGTAGCAGCTGCGGTAGCGGCTGAAACTGCCTGAGCCAGGCCAGTGCAAACCGATAAGATCTAAGCCAGGGCCTCCTGAAGACCCGGAATCACCATGGGCATAGTTGGTGCCGGAACTGGTGCTGCTGGAGCCTGATCCGGAGCTCGGGCAGCTGGTGGATCAACAGGTGCTGCCCTCGCTGCTCTGCCTCTGCCACGACCGCGTCCACGGCCTCTGGTAGCCTCAGTGGGTGGCACTGGCGCTCGTCATTAAGCGCATGTTCACCTTAATATAGCACTACGTTGTGCAAATGTGGGGTTTCAAACCCTCAGGACATCATTTACATTCATTACTCACCTCAAACCGGCCAAAACTCTAGCTCGCTATGTCCTTGCCTCTTAAATCGGCCTCCTCGCGCGTCGAATCTGACCAAAACCAGAGTGAATACATCACTATATGCTAAAGGAACAAAACCCAATCGAAAACAATCGAAAAATATCAAAAATCTCGAAATTAGTAAAACCCGAGCCCCGGGCCCACTTCTCGAAACTCAGATATTTTTACACCAACGGGTTCCTTATCTCGCCACGAGTTCATACATATCAAAATCACAAGAATCGGAGTTCAATTGACCCCTCAAATCCATAATCTTAGCTCTCTTAAGTTCAAGCCCTAACCTCCATTTTTGGTCCTTGATTTATTAGTTTTTCAGTCTTAATTCACGAAATAACACCATAGAATCGTGTTTTAGGTCCAAGAATCCTTACCTTATCGAAGCTCCTTGAAATCCCTCTTCAAAATCACCCACAATTCTCCAAGTCCGAAGTTAGAAATCAAAAAACCCTTCACAATTTGCGAAGAAGAACTTAAATACCTTCTGCCCAGTAAAACCGCATTTGCGGTCCAGAATCCGCTTCTGCAGTACCGCTTCTGCGGCCCAATCTCCGCATCTGCGGAAGTCACTTAAAATCCCAGCATCCGCATCTGCGGTCCAACTGTCGCACCTGCGACTCCGCAGATGCGGTTCTCACCCGCACCTATGGTTCCAGCCTTACTCCCCTAAACCCGCACCTGCGACAAAAACTCCGCATCTGCGGCTTCGCAGATGCGGCTCCTCGTCCGCTTCTGCAGAAACAGCTGGCCAGACCAAAACTCGCACCTGCGGCCCCCCCTTCGCACCTGTGAGACCGCACCTGCGGTCCCCTTTCCGCAGGTGCGAAAATACCAGCAACAGCAGAAATTTCTGCAACAACACAAGTCCAAATTCCTCCCGCATAGCCATCCCAAATCACCCTGAGGCCCCCGGGACCTCAACCAAAAGTACCAATACATCCTAAAACATCATTCAAACTTGTTCCAATCATCAAAGCGCCTCAAACAACACCAACACCATCAAATTACATCGAATTCAAGCCTAAGTTTTTCTAAAACTTCCGAAACACGCATTTGATTAAAAACCCTACCACATCACCTCCGAATGACCTAAAATTTTGCACACACATCCCAAATCACATAACGAAGCTACAGCCACTCTCGGAATTCCATTCCGACCCTCGGATCAAAATCTCACCTATCAACCAAAAATCGCAAAAATACTAACTTCGACAATTCAAGCCTAATTCCACACCGGGCCTCCAAAACTACTTCTGAACACACTCCTAAGTCACTAATCACCTCCCGAAGCTAACCGAATCACCGAAAATCACATCCGAGCCCTCTAACACATAAGTCAACATCCGGTTGACTTTTCCAAACCAAACCTTCCTTAAAGAGACTAAGTGTCTCATTTCCTACAAAAACCTCTCCAAACCAACTCAATCACATAACATACAGATAATGAAGCATAAAGAAGCTGAAAATGGGGGAAACGGAGCGGTAACCCATGAGACGACGGGTCGGGTCGTCACAGTGTTAGAGGGCTCGAATGTGAGTTTCGATGGTTCGGTTGGCTTCGGGAGGTGATTTATGACTTAGGAGTGTGATCAGAATGGGTTTTGGAGGTCCGGAGTAGATTTAGGCTTGAATTGGCGAAGTTGATATTTTGGCGATTTCCGGTAGGTAGGCGAGATTTTGATATAAGGGTCGGAATGGAATTCCGAGAGTTGCAGTAGCTTCGTTATGTGATTTAGGATGTGTGTGCAAAATTTCTGGTCATTCGGACGTGGTTTGGTTGGGTTTTTGATCAAAAGCGTATTTCGGAAGATTTTAGAAACTTAGGCTTGAATCCGATGTGTTTTGGGTGATTTGATGTTGTTTGAGGTCTTTTGATGATTGGAACAAGTTTGAATAAGGTTTTAGGTTGTGTTGGTGCCTTTGGTTGAGGTCCCGGGGGCCTCGGGGTGAATTCGGATGGTTAACGGGAAGATTTGAGACTTGAGAGATTGCAGAAAATTTGCTGCTTCTGGTGTTTTTGCACCTGCGGTTTGGGGGCCGCAGGTACGGCGCCGCATGTGTGAGGGAGAGGCCGCAGAAGCGCTTCTGGAGGGGATTGTCACGAATCCGCAAATGCGGTTGTGGGAGTCGCATCTGCAGAACCGCAAATACAGTAGATGGATCGCAGATGCGGCAGAGGCCGGCTTTAATGAATTTCCGCAGAAGCGGATGGGTTGACCGCATATGCGGTACAGCAGAAGGGGGTTTTGGACCGCAGATGCGGAAAGGCCTGGGCAGACCATATATGTTATTTCATTTCGCGATTTTGGGTTATTTCACCATTGTTGCCTTCGACCTTGGAGCTTTTGGGGCGATTCTGAAGAGAGAAATCAAGAGACTTCGTTAAGGTAAGGAAATTTAGACCTAAAACACAATTCTATGGTAGATTTTCATGGATTTAGGGTTGTAATTAAAGGAATTTAAAGGCTAAAATGGAGGATTAGGGCTTGAGTTTAAGAGACTTCTAAATGGGGATTTGAGGGGTGATTTGGACTCCGATTTTTGTGTTCTTGATATGTACGAATTCGTGGGGAGATAAGGAACCTATTGGTGTAAAAATTTCTGAGTTTCGAGAAGTGGTCCCGGGGCTCGAGTTTTGCTAATTTCGGGATTTTTGGTATTTTTCGATTGTTTTTGCTTGGGCTTTGTTCCCTTAGCATATTTTGACGTCCTCGTTCTGATTTTGGATAGATTCGACGCGCGTGGAGGCCGATTTGAGGGGAAAAGGCATCGCGAGCTAGAGATTTAGCCGGTTCGAGATGAGTAATGATTGTAAATGATGTTCTGAGGGTTTGAAACCCCGGATTTTGCATCGTAGTACTATATGGAGGCGAGGCACACGCTCGACGACGAGCATGGGGCCGTGTACTATTAGGGTTTTGGACTTGGTCCGTCCCGATTGATGATTTTGCCGCGTTTTTGATTGAAAACTATTTGTCGTCCTCGTTTATTGGGCTGAATGCCATATTTGGGCTTCATGCCAACTACTTGAACCCTTTGGGGCTTTTATTTGACATTTCCTAACTATTTTGACTTACTATTTGAACTCAGTCATGTTAAATTCCACTGTTTTACTACTCAGCTGTTTTTACTCAGTTTTGAGATTTAAATGATATTTTAAATGATGTTTGGGCTGAGAAATACTGTTTTACTATTGCCCGAGGGGCTTGTGATGATTTTTGACTGAGTAAGGCTGAGGGCCTATATTGTGAGGAGATACTGGTACTGATTGGAGGCCGAGAGCATGAGATATGTACGCCACGAGGTGGCTTGATTGATATGAGGCCGAGGGTCTAGATTTGATGCCACGAGATGGCTTGTTATTGCGCTTGGGCCGTAAGGGGCCCCTCCAAGAGTCTGCACACCCCCAGTGAGCGCGGGTACCCATTGTGATGTGAGATTGAGCCCGAGGGGCTGTTACTGTTGTGAGATGTTGCCCGAGGGACGGATGTGGTGTTACTGTGCCCGAGGGGAAAATTCCTATTTGTTTACGTTATCGTAATTAACTGTCAACTACTTGTTTACTGGTTTAAAGATCATTTTCTTAATTTTTACTGGTTTTACTGAAATTAATTGATTTTACTGCTTCATTATAGACTGCCATATGCTTTACGTGTTTTCTTGCTTTCAGTTATTATTTATAATTGTTACTCACTGAGTTGGAGTACTCACTTTACTCCCTGCACCCTATGTGCAGATTCAGGCGTAGCTGGTTCCGCTCCGGAGTGTTGATTTCCTCCAGTTCCAGGCGGGCCCTTTCGGAGATTACGAGGTAGCTGTTGACGTCCGCAGCCCTATGTCTCTACTCCTCTATCATTTCTGTTTCCTTACAAACATTTGTAGTAGTTTATGAATTTAGTAGACAGTATTATGGCTCATAGATGCTCGTGACTTGTGACACCCCGGTTAGGGCTGTGTCGGGTTGGATTTTCCGTATTGTTATCGATATTTCCGCTATTTCAGTACTATTAAATCGTGTTTAGATTATTTTTGTGTTGATTAACTGCTTAAAAGGTGAATTGGGTTTAACTGGCTGGCCTTGTCTTCACGAGAGGTGCCATCACGACCGAGTTCGGGGTTAGGGTCGTGACAAGTTGGTATCAGAGCCTAGGTTACATAGGTCTCACGAGTCATGAGCAGGTTTAGTAGAGTCTCGCAGATCGGTACGGAGACGTCTGTATTTATCCTCGAGTAGCTGCAAAACCTTTAGGGAAAACTTCACATCTTGAAATTCTTATCATGCGAGTTTGTTGATCCGAGTACAAAACTTCTGTTGTTCTATTCTCTCACAGATGGTGAGGACACGCGCTACCGAATAGGGTGGACGACCACCAGTGCCACCAACTACGGCCACCAGAGGCCGTGGACACAGTTGTGGTCGTGGTTGAGGCAGAGCAGCGGGGCAGCACCTGTAGATCCACCAGCTGCCCCAGTTCAGGACCAGGTCCCAGCTGTGGACCCTCCAGCAGCACCAGCTCAAGCACCAGCTGTGCCTATTGTGATTCTGGATCTTCAGGAGGCCTTGGCTTAGATCTTATCAGTTTGCACTGGCCTAGATCAGGCGGTTTCAGCCACTACAGCCGCAGCTACTTCACAGGCCGGGAGAGGCAGTCAGACTCTTGCCACCCGCACACCTGAGCAGGTCGTGCAGGGACTTCAGACGCCGGGGGCACATCCAGCCCAGTCGGTCGCAACTGCTCAGGACTATGTAGTTCCTGTCATGCCAGAGGATGAGCAGCGTATGTTGGAGAGATTTGGGAGACTTCAGCCTCCGACCTTCAGCGGAGCAGAGGGCGAGGATGCCCAGGGCTTTTTAGATATTCTGGAGACAGCCGGTATTCTGGAGACCAGCGGGGTCGCTTTCACTACTTATCAGTTTTCAGGACCTGCTTTTACTTGGTGGGAGGATTTTGAGAGGTGTAGGCATGTTGGTGCAGCACCTCTATCCTGGCAGCAGTTCTCCGTTCTCTTCTGGAGAAGTATGTACCGCAGTCTCGCAGAGAGGAGCTGCATAGACAGTTTGAGTGGTTGCATCAGGGGGAGATGACCGTGTCATAGTATAAGTTGAGGTTCTCTGAGTTGGCTCGTCATGCCATCTGGTTGGTCCCGACAGATCGAGAGAGGATCAAGAGGTTTGTCGATGGTCTTACTTATCAGCTCTGTATCCTTATGATCAGGGAGAGGGTGACTGGTGCTACATTCGAGGAGGTTGTGGATATTTCCAGGGAGATTGAGTCTGTCCGTCGCCAGGAGCGAGAGGAGAGGGAGGCCAAGAGGCCTCGAGGATCTGGTAGCTACAGTGGTGTTTCTTCGAGGGGCTAGTTCCAGCACGGCAGAGGCCGACAGTTCCGTCAGGGTCAGTCTGATCGTGCAGGTTATTGAGGAGCATCATCGGGTCATGGTTCCCACAGTTCACACCAGGGTCATTCTTCACTTAGTGCCCTCCCAGCTCAGAGCTCATCCCGTGCTCCATCTGTTCAGGGCTCTTCAATGCCGAGTGTATCAGTTGGTCACTCCGGTGCTAGGGGTTCTCATCAGTCCCCTTCTCCAGCACCTATGAGTTGTTATGAGTGTGGCGAGGTTGGCCACATGTGGAGGCAGTGTCCCCGCCGTATTGCTAGTTCATCCCAACAGAGGGGTCAGTCATCAGCTTCAGCGCTAGTTGCT
This sequence comes from Nicotiana attenuata, assembly GCF_001879085.1. Lineage (NCBI taxonomy): Eukaryota > Viridiplantae > Streptophyta > Magnoliopsida > Solanales > Solanaceae > Nicotiana > Nicotiana attenuata. The sequence goes on from NW_017672281.1 coordinate 35,214, forward strand.
CCACCACCACCCGCCCAGCCAGCTAGGGGTGGGGATCAGTCAGCCAGGGGTCGCCCCAGAGGGGGAGGCCGATCAGGGGGCGGTCAGGCCCGTTTCTATGCTCTTCCAGGCAGACCCGATGCCATTGCTTCTGATGCTATCATTACAAGTATTATTTCAGTCTGCCACACAGATGCCTCTGTACTATTTGATCTCGGTTCTACCTATTCTTATGTGTCATCATACTTTGCTCACTATTTGGGTACTCCTTGAGAGTTTCTTGCTTTACTTGTTCCTGTATCTACCCCGGTGGGCGATACTGTTGTTTTAGACCGTGTGTACCGGTCATGTGTGGTGACTATTGGGGGTCTGGAGACCCGAGTTGATCTTTTATTATTGAGTATGGTTGATTTTTATGTCATTCTGGGCATGGATTGGCTATCTCCGTGTCGCGCTATTCTAGATTGTCATGCCAAGACTATCACGTTGGCTATTCCGAGTGTGCCATAGATTGAGTGGCGAGGTGTGACTGATTATGTTCCTAGCCGAGTGATTTCTTTCTTGAAAGCCTAGCGTATGGTTGGGAAGGGTTGTCTTTCGTATCTTGCCTTTGTGAGGGATGTTGGAGCTGAGACTCCCAGTATTGATTCTTCAAGCACCCAAGCTGTCCTATTGGGATTCTGGATCTTCAGGAGCCTTGCGCTTAGATCTTATCAGTTTGCACTGGCCTAGATCAGGCGGGTTTCAGCCACTACAGCCGCAGCTACTTCACAGGCCGGGGGAGAGGCAGTCAGACTCTTGCCACCCCGCACACCTGACAGGTCGTGCAGGGACTTCAGACGCCGGGGGGCACATCCAGCCCAGTCGGTCGCACTGCTCAGGACTATGTAGTTCCTGTATGCCAGAGGATTGAGCAGCGTATGTTGGAGAGATTGGTGAGGGACTTCAGCCTCCGACCTTCAGCGGAGCAGAGGGCGAGGATGCCCAGGGCTTTTTAGTATTCTGGAGACAGCCGGTATTCTGGAGACCAGCGGGGTCGCTTTCACTACTTATCAGTTTCAGGACCTGCTTTTACTTGGTGGAGGATTTTTGAGAGGTGTAGGCTGTTGGTGCAGCACCTCTATCCTGGCAGCAGTTCTCCGTTTCTCTTCTGGAGAAGTATGTACCGCAGTCTCGAAGAGGAGCTGCATAGACCAGTTTGAGTGGTTGCATCAGGGGGAGATGACCGTGTCATAGTATAAGTTGAGGTTCTCTGAGTTGGCTCGTCATTGCCATCTGGTTGTCCGACAGATCGAGAGAGGATCAAGAGGTTTGTCGATGGTCTTACTTATTCAGCTCTGTATCCTTATGATCAGGGAGGAGGTGACTGGTGCTACATTCGAGGAGGTTGTGGATATTTCCAGGGAGATTGAGTCTGTCCGTCGCCAGGAGCGAGAGGAGAGGGAGGCCAAGAGGGCCTCGAGGATCTTGGTAGCTACAGTTGGTGTTTCTTCGAGGGGCTAGTTCCAGCACGGCAGAGGCCGACAGTTCCGTCAGGGGTCAGTCTGATCGTGCAGGTTATTTGAGAGCATCAGTCGGGTCATGGTTCCCACAGTTCACACCAGGGTCATTCTTCACTTAGTGCCCTCCCAGCTCAGAGCTCATCCCGTGCTCCATCTGTTCAGGGCTCTTCAATGCCGAGTGTATCAGTTGGTCACTCCGGTGCTAGGGGTTCTCATCAGTCCCCTTCTCCAGCACCTATGAGTTGTTTATGATGTGGCGAGGTTGCCACATGTGGAGGCAGTGTTCCCCGCCGTATTGCTAGTTCATCCCAACAGAGGGGTCAGTCATCAGCTTCAGCGCTAGTTGCTCCACCACCACCCGCCCAGCCAGCTAGGGGTGGGGATCAGTCAGCCAGGGGTCGCCCCAGAGGGGGAGGCCGATCAGGGGGCGGTCAGGCCCGTTTCTATGCTCTTCCAGGCAGACCCGATGCCATTGCTTTCTGATGCTATCATTACAAGTATTATTTCAGTCTGCCACACAGATGCCTCTGTACTATTATTCTCGGTTCTACCTATTCTTATGTGTCATCATACTTTGCTCACTATTTTGGGTACTCCTTGAGAGTTCTTGCTTTACTTGTTCCTGTATCTACCCGGTGGGCGATACTGTTGTTTTAGACCGTTGGTACGGTCATGTGTGGTGACTATTGGGGGTCTGGAGACCCGAGTTGATCTCTTTATTATTGAGTATGGTTGATTTTTATGTCATCTGGGCATGGATTGGCTATCTCCGTGTCGCGCTTATTCTAGATTGTCATCCAGACTATCACGTTGGCTATTCCGAGTGTGCCATAATAGAGTGGCGAGGTGTGACTGATATGTTCCTAGCCGAGTGATTTCTTCTTGAAAAGCCTAGCGTATGGGTTGGGAAGGGTTGTCTTTCGTTTTCTTGCCTTTGTGAGGGATGTTGGAGCTGAGACTCCCAGTATTTATTTCTATTCAAGTTGTGAGGATTTCCCTGGTGTATTTCTTGCAGACCTGCCAGGCATGCCCCGAACAGGGTATTAATTTTGGTATGACCTGGTGCCGGGAACTCAGCCCATCTCTATTCCACCGTATCGTATGGCACCAGCGGAGTTGAAGGAGTTAAAGGAGCAGCTCAGGAACTCCTAGATAAGGGTTCATTCGGCCTAGTGTGTCACCTTGGGGTGCGCCGGTACTGTTGTTGAAGAAAAATGATGGCACTATAAGAATGTGCATTGATTATAGGCAATTGAACAAAGTAACAGTTAAAAGAACAAGTATCCTTTGCCTCGCATTGATGATTTATTCGACCAGCTTCAGGGAGCGAGGGTATTCTCCAAGATTGATCTCCGTTCGGGTTATCACCAGTTGAAGATCAGGGATTCAGATATTCTTAAGACGGCCTTCAGGACCAGATATGGTCACTATGAGTTCTCGGTTATTGCTTTTTGGGCTGACCAATGTCCCAGCACGCGTTCATGCATCTGTATGAATAGCGTGTTTCCGCTTTATCTTTGACTCATTTGTCATAGTATTCATTGATGAATCTATGGTGTTTCGCGTAGTCAGGAAGGGAGCACGGTGGAGATATTAAGGGTTGTATTACAGGTTAAGGGAGGGAGAAACTTTATTGCAAGTTCTCCAAGTGTGAAGTTTTGGCTCAGTCTCAGTAGCATCTTGGGACACTTGTGTCCAGGAGGGTATCTCAGGTTGATCCAAAGAAAGATAGAGGCACGTGCAGAGTTTGGCCCAGGACCGTCCTCAGCACAGAGATTCGTAGTTTTCTTGGTTTGGCAGCCATTATCGCCGTGTTTGGGTTCTCATCTATCCATTCGCCCTTGACCAAATTGACTTCAGAAGGGTGTTCATTTTGTATGGTCGGACGACGTGTGTGAGGAGAGCTTCAGAAGCTCAAGGACAGCTTTTGAACCTCAGCTCCAGTGTTGGTTTGCCATCAGCTTCAGGTCATTATACCGTGTATTGTGATGCTTCGAGAAGTAGGATTGGCTATGTGTTGATGCATTGAGGGTATAGTTATTACTTATGCTTCTGTCATTGAATCCTAAATGAGAAGAACTATTCCCGTTCATGATTTGGAGTTGGCTGCCATAGTTCACCGCGTGATGATTTGGAGGCATTACTTGTATTGGCGTATCTTTGTGAGGTATTCAATGATCATCGCAGCTTTCCAGCATTTGTTCAAGAGCAAAAGGATCTTAATTTGAGGCCAGCGGAGATTGTTTGGAGTTGCTTAGGTTATATATCCTACTATATTGTACCATCCGGAAAGGCCAATGTGGTGGCCGTGGTGCTTTTAGCCGAAAGGCAGTGAGTTGGGAGTTTGGCATACCTTCCAGTTGGGAGAGACTCTGCAGTTGATGTTTCAGGCTTTTTTTGGCCCGATTCGGTTCGTGAGGATGGATATTTCGGAGCCCAGTCTGGATTTGGCTTTGTGTTTGGTTTTCGTCTTCCCTATATGAGCGCATCAGAGCAGCGCCAGTATGATGATCCACGTTTTGCTCGTCCTAGGGACAGATTTCAGCATTGATCGAATGATGCCAGAGATGTGTTATTGGGAGATATGGGAGTATTGAGGATAGCAGGGCCGGATTTGTGTGGCCAATTGTAGATGGGCTTCGGGAGCTGATTCTGGAGGAGGCCCATAGCTCGGCGGTATTCCTATCATCCATGAGCCGTGAAGATGTTAACAACGGATCTGGACAGCAATTACTGGGGCGGAGAATGAAGAAAAGATAGTGGGATTTGTTAGCTCGGTTGTCTCACATTGTCACAGGTGAAATATGAGCGATCAGAGGACCGGGTGGCTTACTTCAGAGGATGGATATTCCAGAGTGGAAGTGGGAGCGGATTGGTAATGGATTTTGTAGTTTGGCTCCCCGGACATTGAAGGAAGGTTCGATGCTATTTGGGTTGATTGTGGATAGGCTGACCAAGTCCGCGTACTTCATTCCTATTGTACTACTTATTCTTCAGAGCGGCCGCGGCAGAGAAGTATATTCGGGAGATTGTTCGGTTGCATGGTGTCCCCAGTTTCCATCATTTCAGATCGGGGCACTCAGTACTTCATAGTTCTGGAAGTCTATTTCACGGAGAGTTGGGTACTCAAGGTACAGTTGAGCACGGCTTTTCACCCTCAGACGGACAGGCAGTCCGAGCGCAACTATCAGATATTGAAGGGATATGCCTATTGCGCTTGTGTTATTGAAATTTCGGACGTCATGGGATCAGTTTCTTACCGTTGCATGAATTGCCTATAATAACAAACTACCAATCGAGCATCCAGATGGCTCCATATGAGGCCTTTGTACGGGAGGCGGTGTAGATTTCCATTGGTTGGTTCGAAGGCCCGGGTGAGGCTTAGCTATTGGGGACAAATTTGGTTCAGGATGCTTTAGATTAAAGTGAAGGTGATTCCGGAGAACTTCGATACACTGCAGTCGAGGCAAAAGAGTTTATGTTACTAGGAAGGTTAGAATATGCTTCACGGTCGTTAGATAGGTTCTGTTGAAGGTCTTCGCCACAAAAGGGTGTTATGAAGATTTGGAAAGAAAGGGAAGCTGAGTCCGGCAGTTCATTGGCCTTTTGAGTACTTCAGAGGATTGGAGAGGTGCTTATGACTTGCTTTGCCACCAGCTTGTCGAGTGTGCACACTAGTGTTCCATGTTTCTTATGCTCCGGAAGTGCATTGGAGATCGTCTCATGTTCTGGATTTCAACATGGTTCAGTTGGAGGGTGATCTGACTTATGACGTGGAGCCAGCAGCTATTTTGGAGCGTCAGGTTCGGAAGTTGAGATCAAAAACATATAGCTTCAATTGAAGGTGCAGTGGGGAGGTCGGCCCGTGGAGGAGGCTACCTGGGAGAACGAGCGGGAGATTGCGGACAGATATCTCACCTGTTTGCAGGCTTTAGGTATGTTTCTTGACTCGTTCGATGACGAACGTTGTTTAAAAGTTGGGGAGGAATGTGACGACCCGGCCAGTCGTCTTCATAGTACCGCTCTGTTTCCCCCATTTCTGCTT
>NW_017672281.1:40764-62310 GCF_001879085.1 Nicotiana attenuata
CTTTATGCCTTGGTTATCCGTGTTTTGAGGTATCGGGTTGGTCGGATTGGATTCGGATTGGTTTTGGTGAAGTTTGAGACGCTTAATCTCTTTTAAGAAGGCTTAAGTTGGAAAAGCCAACCCGATGTTGACTTATGTGTTAGAGGGCTCGGATGTGAGTTCCGATGGTTCGGTTAGCTTCGGGAGGTGATTTATGACTTAGAAATGTGATCGGAATGGGTTTTGGAGGTCCGAAGTAGATTTAGGCTTGAATTGGCGAAGTTGATATTTTGGCGATTTCCGTTGGGTAGGCGAGATTTTGATATAAGGGTCGGAATGGAATTCCGAGAGTTGCAGTAGCTTCGTTATGTGATTTAGGATGTGTGTGCAAAATTTCAGGTCATTCGCACGTGGTTTGGTTGGGTTTTTGATCAAAAGCGTATTTTGGAAGATTTTAGAAACTTAGGCTTGAATCCGATGTGTTTTGGGTGATTTGATGTTGTTTGAGGTGTTTTGATGATTGGAACAAGTTTGAATAAGGTTTTAGGTTGTGTTGGTGCCTTTGAGGTCCCGGTGGCCTCATGGTGAATTCGGATGGTTAACGGGAAGATTTGAGACTTGAGAGATTGCAGAAAATTTGCTGCTTCTGGTGTTTTCGCACCTGCAGTTTGGGGGCCGCAGGTGCGGCGCCGCATGTGCGAGGGAGAGGCCGCAGAAGCGGTTCTGGAGGGGATTGTCACGAATCCGCAAATGCGGTTGCGGGAGTCCCATCTGCGGAACCGCAAATGCCGTAGATGGATCGTAGATGCGGCAGAGGCCGGCTTTAATAAATTCCGCATAAGCGGATGGGTTGACCGCATATGCGGTACCGCAGAAGCGGGTTTTGGACCGCAGATGCGGAAAGGCCTGGGCAGACCATATATGTTATTTCATTTCGCGATTTTGGGTTATTTCACCATTGTTGCCTTCGACCTTGGAGCTTTTGGGGCGATTCTGAAGAGAGAAATCAAGAGACTTCGTTAAGGTAAGGAATTTTGGACCTAAAACACAATTCTATGGTAGATTTTCATGGATTTAGGGCTGTAATTAAAGGAATTTAAAGGCAAAAATTGAGGATTAGGGCTTGAGTTTAAGAGACTTCTAAATAGGGATTTGAGGGGTGATTTGGACTCCGATTTTTGTGTTCTTGATATGTATGAATTCGTGGGGAGATAAGGAACCTATTGGTGTAAAAATTTGTGAGTTTCGAGAAGAGGGCCCGGGGCTCGGGTTTTGCTAATTTCGGGATTTTTGGTATTTTTCGATTGTTTTCGCTTGGGCTTTGTTCCCTTAGCATATTTTGACGTCCTCGTTCTGATTTTGGATAGATTTGACGCGCGTGGAGGCTGATTTGAGGGTCAAAGGCGTCGCGAGCTAGAGATTTAGCCGGTTCGAGGTGAGTAATGATTGTAAATAATGTTCTGAGGATTTGAAACCCCGGATTGTGCATCGTAGTACTATATGGAGGTGAGGCACACGCTCGATGACGAGCGTGGGGCCGTGTACTATTAGGGATTTGGACTTGGTACGTCCCGATTGATGATTTTATCGCGTATTTGATTGAAAACTATTTGTCATCATCATTTATTGGGCTGAATACCATATTTGGGCTTCGTGCCAACTACTTGAACCCTTCGGGCTTTTATTTGATATTTCCTCAGTGTTTTGACTTACTATTTGAACTCAGTCATGTTAAATTCCACTGTTTTACTACTCAACCGTTTTTACTCAGTTTTGAGATTTAAATGATATTATAAATGATGTTTGGGCTGAGAAACACTGTTTTACTATTGCCCGAGGGGCTTGTGATGATTTTTGACTGAGTAAGGGCGAGGGCCTATATTGTGAGGAGATACTGGTACTAATTGGAGGCCGAGAGCCTGAGATATGTACGCCACGAGGTGGCTTGATTGATATGAGGCCGAGGGCCTAGATTTGATGCCACGAGATGGCTTGTTATTGCGCTTGGGCCGTAAGGGGCCCCTCCAGGAGTCTGCACAGCCCCAGTGAGCGCGGGTACCCATTGTGATGTGAGATTGAGCCCGAGGGGCTGTTACTGTTGTGAGATGTTGCCCGAGGGGCAGATGTGGTGTTACTGTGCCCGAGGGGCAAATTCCTATTTGTTTACGTTATCATAATTAACTGTCAACTACCTGTTTACTGGTATAAAGAGCATTTTCTTGATTTTTACTGGTTTTACTGAAATTAATTGATTTTACTGCTTCATTATAGACTGTCATATGCTTTACGTGTTTTCTTGCTTTCAGTCATTATTTATAATTGTTACTCACTGAGTTGGATACTCACTTTACTCCCTGCACCCTGTGTGCAGATTCAGGCATAGCTGGTTCCGCTCCGGAGTGCTGATTTCCTCTAGTTCCAGGCGGGCCCTTTCGGAGATTACGAGGTAGCTGTTGACGTCCGCAGCCCCGTGTCTCTACTCCTCTATCATTTCTGTTTCCTTACAAACATTTGTAGTAGTTTATGACTTTAGTAGACAGTATTGTGGCTCATAGATGCTCGTGACTTGTGACACCCCGGTTAGGGCTGTGTCGGGTTGGATTTTCCGCATTGTTATCGATATTTCCGCTATTTCAGTACTATTAAATCGTGTTTAGATTATTTTTGTGTTGATTAACTGCTTAAAAGGTGAATTGGGTTTAACTGTATGGCCTTGTCTTCACGAGAAGCGCCATCACGACCGGGTTCGGGGTTAGGGTCGTGACACAATTAAAGTATATAACAGTTAAGACATGGGATCAAATAATTAATGGAATATGAGAAAAGCATGGAAACAATTATTTTGACGGCATATATACACTTGTCACCTCGCATATACGCCGCTACACATGTAATATACATAAAACATAGCTCAAGGGTTCATATTCCCTCAAATCAAGGTTAGACCCAACACTTACCTCGCTCCACAAGCAAATCAGAGCTCAACAAGGGACTTTCCTCTAAAATCAGCCTCCAAACCAATCGAATCTAACCAAAATCGACTCAATAATATCAAACAATGCTAGGGAAATCAATTACAATACATAAAGTTAAGATCTTTATACTTTTCCTAAGAAGTCAACAAAAGTGAACCACGGGCCTTCTTGGTGAATAATCGAGATTCGAACTAAAATCCAATTACCCATTCACCCCCGAGCCCAATTATATAATTAGTTTCGAAATATGACCTCAATTTGAGGACTAAATTTCAATTTGTTTTAAACCCCCCAACTCTACCCAAATCCCTAATTTTCTACAATGAATGAACATAAATCAAGGTTAGAAATCAAGGGCTGTTGATAGAAATGGAAAAAAACGAGTTAAAGTACACTAACCTATGAAATGGTGATTAAATTTCTCTTCAAAATGGCTTCTAGACGAGCTCTAATGAAAAGATGCTGAAAAATGGGTGAAATCCCGTCTTTGGGATATTTAATAGACTGGGTGTCAGGCCTTTTTCGCGTTCACGAAGGGCCTGACGCATTCGCGAAGCACAGCAGCCAGAAGGGCCTACGCGTTCGCGAGGTTCCTCACGCGTTCGCAAACGCTTCTTCCCCAGGACTCCGCGTTCGCGAGCCAGGGCTCGCGTTTGCGTAGAGTAACAGCGATGCCCCCCTTTCCAGGTCACTCAACCCTACGCGTTCGCGATGAAGGAAAGCCTCCCCAGCCCAGATTACTCTTCGCGATCGCGAAGAAGATCACACCAGATAACAGCAGAAGCCAAACCAAAAATTTCTCTAAGTTCAAATGGTCCGTAGCCTATCTGAAACTCATCCGAGCCCCTAGGGATCCTAACCAAACATGCACACAAGTGTATAACATAATACGAACTTGCTCGCGAGACTAAAATATCAAAATAACACCTATACCTTGAATCGAACACCAAAACAATTGAAATTTTCAAAGAAACTCAAGAACATGAAATTTTACAACCTGATGTCCGAATTACGTCAAACCAACTCCGTGTTGCACCAAATTTTGCAGACAAGTCATAATTATTGAAATGAACCTATACTAAATTTCGGAACTGAAATCCAAATCAAGTAGCAACAAAATCAACCTACGGTCAAACTTAGAAATTCTTTAAACTTTTAAATTACTAGTTTTCAATAAATTACATTAGATCAAGCTAGAGACTTCCGAAATCTATTCTGGGCGTACGCCCAAGTCCCAAATCACGATGTGGATCCACCTGGACAGTCAAAACACTGATCCTAGTCCGTTTACATAAAACGTTAACCGTAGTCAACTGAAATGAGTTTTAAGGCACGATTTCACATTTTCATCATTTTTTTTCATAAAAACTTTCCGGAAAAACTGCACACACAAATCGAGAAAGGCTAAACAGAGTTATTCGAGGTCTCAAAACATAAAAATAAAGGGTAAAACTATAAATGGCCTATCGAGTCATCCCGAGATTTGTGCCTCATAAGACCCAATAAATGAATAACGTTTCGTACCAGAGTTTTTCCTATTCTTCGAAGCTCAAACCTAAACTCAAGGCCAATTATCACAAGGAGAATATCATCTTTTATCACGTAACTGAAGAATATTAACAAATCCAAAGTGATAAATTTTGAAGCAATATAACGTAAAAGTTCCTCTGATCATAAAGGATGAAATACAAACAGTCAAAAGGAGGTAAAAAAAACTTTGGAATACGCAGAAAGAAGGGGAAAAAACATCTGAAGCGTCTTCACGTGAACAAATTTAGAGAACTTTTCAAGAATGCAGATTCTGTCACCAAATAATTACCTATCAGTAAATTTTGACATGTGATAGCAAGATTAAGTACTATTTATTACTAATTGATGTTAATTAAGAGATTTACCAAATAATTATCTAATAAATAATTTGATTTGGTAAACATTTTTTACATTATCAATACATAAAATTTAAACTCATTTCAATATCATGTAGATATTTTGGCTGAGATGGTTAGTCCATACTCCGTATTATCGACGTGTTATGAGATTTTATCTATTTATATAACTGTTATATGTATCGTATGGATTATCTTAGTATTTAAACTACTGATTACTTTCATAGAATGATAATAAGTTAGAGTTTGCAAACAGGGGCTGATGCAGCCTTCGGACAACGGGATCTGAACCCAGTACTTTTCATATGGAGTACAAATTTATGGGCAAAACTCAGAAGTCTACTAAAATTAAAATAAATACTAGTAGATATGAACCCATAATTTTAAAAATATATATAATGGGTTTAATGCCAAAAATAGTAAATATTGAACCCACATAACTACAATCCTGAATCCGTCTCTGTTCGCAAAGTAGCTCGAGTGGCGGCTGGCTCCGGTCGTGACACAAAGTATCACAAAACTTAGCTATAGATACGAGCAAAACAATGTAATATTACAATGTACATGGATATGGGAAAAGATCGTATGTCAATTTTTTCTTTTGTATTTGCATAACCACATGCAAAACTACTTAAAAAATGCGAGATGAATTATATAATAATTGCTCCTATAAGAAGCACGATGACACCTCTATTACTGAGTTAACATTCAACTAATTATTTAACGATAAGATTTTTCTAAGCGTTTATCAAAAATGATGAAGCAAAAGAAATAGTACTAAAAGAGAGGGAGAATACACAAACTGCATAACTTATTTCATTCACCAAGATTAATATGTATAGTAAGTACGCACATACATATATGATAGAAAATAAACGACCAATATTGGGACATGTAAAATCTTAGTCGTCACTTATTCACTCAACGTAGGTAAATCAAAAGCAACATAAACACATGCAATTCTATTTATTTATTTATTTATTTATTAGAGCTATTCTCTCAGGTTTTCACCTCCCGCGATGAATGCAGTTGGAATCACTTGAGCATACTTTGAGGATTCTGGAGGAAGGAGGCATTGCATATATCTATGCCCGACGACAGGATATCCACATGAATTGCAAAGCCAACTGTCGGAGCAATCACTATTCTGGTTGCAAGGTCTCTTACAAGTTAGCCAACCATCATCTTTTAGTCTTGAGAACAATAGATTTCTTTCAACCATTTCCATATCCATATCTAAGGGTAAGTTTCTCAATGCTTTCACTTTCATCTTCGGCGAGCTAACATGGATGGATTAACTGCATATTGATCCAATCAACATTGAGTTAAACACTAATACAAAATGATATATATACACACACATGCACACTCAAAGGCGGAGCCAGAATTTTAAATTTACAGTTGCTCAGAATTTGATAACTGTACATATATATCTGATGAATTTTTAACACAAAATATATTTTTTGAGTAAAAGTTATTTAGTTCAGGCGAATCCGCAGCTTTTGCCTCGCCACTGCATACACTCCAACCGTCCTATTTTATATGGTTTTCTTTGACTTAACACGGAGATTAACAAAAATAAATAAAGACTTTTGTAATAAAATTGTGTCTTTCTTTTGTAACATACTAAAAATGAAATTGTGCCATATAAATTGAAATGGAGAGAGTTGATATACAAAGAGATAGAGAGCTAGGAAGAGGGGAATGCATCTACTAACCAACAATCGCCAAGAGGAGAGCAGCAAAAAAGAAAGCAAATTTAGTTCCAGCCATTGACAATGCTTTATCTTGAAACTTGAAGTGGGGGAAGTTGTGTTTATTTGTAGTTCTTTGCTCATCTAATTAGGGGCATATTTATAGCCTTTAGCGAAGGTCTAATGCCAATTTTGTGAGCTCCTTTTGCTTTCAAAAATGAAGTGTCGTGTATCATGAAATCGTATCTCTCGTGCATGTTTTACACGTTAATCAATGCCATTTGTCTATATATTGTAAATAAAATCGTATTCATATAATATTCTGGGCTGAAGATAATTAAGGAACCAGAAAACTCTTTCATATCATACAAAGTGCAAGTTAAAAATGTGGTGTCTAGCAATAATCATCTCAAAACTACTGTATTTTAATATCATCCGTATAGAGCCACGGCTGAAAAATTGATCTACGGTAACGCTTGAAAAATCGTTCGTACAGACTGTCAAACCGTTGCCATAGAGATATTGGAACGGTTTACAGCCCGTTACATCAGCCGGAGTGTCCATAGGTCTATTGGAACGGCTATTCTTTTCAATTGGAAACGTTTAAAATCGTTACTACATTGTTTATACAACAGTTCTTTACCGTTACCATATTACGTAAAGCAACACTTATGTAAGCTATTGCTACAGTTATGTTGGCTATAACAACGGTTTCTTTAAGCTATCGGAACGGTTATATTTGTATTCAGAACGGTTTATCGATCATTTTGGAACAGTTTATAGGACCTATTGCAACGGTTTACATTGTCTACTGGAACGCCATTTGTGTCCTATTGCAACGGTTCTGGTAGGCTATTGTATCAGTTCAGTTAAAACCAAAATATAGCACCTATTTTTAATAAATATTTATATATATAATAAATTATAATAACACTAAAATTCAAATACATCATAAAATGAAACTATTAATAATCTAAAATCATCCATCAAGCAAATAATATCTATAAAGCAAATATTCTATCCCAAGTGCATAAGTTTAGTACATTTCAAGAGAGTAAATAAGTTTCAAAAATGTTGGTAACAAAAGATTCCTAGAACATTCATCTATAACAATTCAAAATTCATCTCAACTAAGGTCTAGTTCTTTATTATTTTCATCATCCATTTCTTGATCTACTCTACTTACAAAAAAGAATAAATAAAATTATTACCCTTCAAGAGAATCTAGTCTAAAAATACTCGTAGCACATTGAAATAAGTAAACGACAAGCGGCATAATTGTCAATGACTATTGGCTCTTTCAATCATTAAACTGCACACGTCAAGAATGTTCTTTTTATGTGGGAAATTTCAACTACGTACTGTATTATGAAAGTGAGTCAGGGGTGACCCAAAGCGGAATTAAGCCGGTGGTGTAAGTGGCTAAAATGTAGCTCTTTTAAGTCACGTTTTAAAGATTTTCACGAACTCTTTCAAAGTATTTGTTTGACCAAAAAATATATATCGTGGTTCAAATAATTGAATTTATATAATTAACTGTTAATCTTAGTTAATAATAATATTCCGTATTTCAAAATAAGCAATAAATATTAGATGGATTCGGCCAGACAATTGCAATAACAAGCACTACTAAAATTCGGCAAAAACTGATCAAGAAAACGGACCAATTTTGGTCGGTAAAAAAACCAGCCAAAAACCAACCAAAGTTGGTAGGTTTTTCAAAATATTTTAATTTTTAATTTTTTTTACTAAACCGACCAACTTTGGTTGGTTTTCTTTGGCGCAAAATGCGGGAAACTATTTTTGAGTCCCGCGAAATATACTTTTCAAGAAACCGACCAACTTTGATCGATTTTATCAATTGAAATAAATAAAAATTAATATTAAAAAAACCGACGAAATTTGGTCGGTAAATTCGGCCGGTCATTTTAAAAAATCGACCAACGTTGGTCGGTAATTTTATTTTTTAATAAAACCGGCCAACTTTGATCGGTTATTTTCGTGCGAAAATACAATTAAAGAGTATAAATAAATAAAAAAGACAATCTTAAAACAAAATGCACCAATGGTCTAGTGGTAGAATAGTATCCTGCCATAGTACACTCCCCGGTTCGATTCCTAGACGGTGAATCTTTTGATTACATAATTAAAAAACCGACCAACTTTGGTCGGTTTTTTTTTTTTTTTTTGCAATACATTTTTTTTGAATTTAATTTACCGACCAACGTTGGTCGATAATTTCCGACCAACTTTGATCGGTATACTAAAGCGACCACCAAAATACAGTCCAAGCGTATTTGGTCGGTAATTGGCCATAACCGACCAAAGTTGGTCGGTTTTTTTTGGTCTCTAATTATCGGATTTCTATTAGCGAAGTAATAACTGTTCTAGAAAGCAAATGCAAGAGCAATAATGTAGCACTCAATAATAATGAATATCAATAAATGGCATTTAAGTAAATATGAGGAACAATTCACCCAGTAAAGGATGGAATATGCTGGGCGAAATACATAAACGGCCCCTTTAAGTTGTCCTCAACGACCAACCAGACACCTCAACTGACCCATTTATCATTTTAACACTTCACGCGGCTATTAAGTGTATCTCGTGAACATCCGAATCAGGCAAACTATATGCGTGAATTACACTCGCTAGTGACATGTCAAATGAACCAATTAAAGAATGACACATGTATATTGTAATAAAAAAGTTGACAACCATAATTAACAAAAAAATTAAAGAAAAGAAAAAGCCAAAACCCTTTTTTAACCATTGAACACACTGACAGCCTCTTCCAATTCATCTTCTTCCTTTACCTCTCCTCCTCCCCCCACCCCCCACCCCCAAAAAAAATATCACGTATTTCCCAGCAACTTAGTGGTGCCAGAAAATTCAGTCCTTCACCCTTTCTTCTTCCCCTGTGACTTACATACAATCTTCTGTCAGTCTCTTCTCTCTTTCTTGGCCCTTTGCTCTTTGCATCTCTATTTTCTTTCTCTTTCACTTAAACACACACAGAAACAGAGAAGTTTAATTATTAAATTCCTTGTGTCTCTCCAAATCAAACCCATATACGGCCTCCTACCCAAGCCCAACGAGTGGTTTCCGGCGAACCTAGATGGTGGGGAGTGGGGACAACGAAAGGGCATAATTTGGGTTTCAGATCAATGCCCAAAAACTATTTTGATATTGTAAAATGATAATATACCGTGGGACCCACTTACAAATTTTAATTCTATTCTAAAAGCAAGAAAGAAGAAGTCTGCTGAAAAACTCACGCGCCCAAATGTAACTAAAATACACGTATCTTACATGTCAGCGTGAAGTGTCTACGAGATACACTTAATAGCCACGTGAAGTGTTAAAATGATAAATGGGTCAGTTGAGGTGTCTGGTTGGTCGTTGAGGATAACTTAAAGGGGCCGTTTATGTATTTCGCCAATATGCTGATGTTCCTCCTGACAATGATGAAAAATAGACAAATCCTTGAATATTCAAGTTATTCTCGAATCTGATGGAAAAGTATGGACAAGAATCTTAGTGAAAATGTGGTGTTTGTATCTTAGCAAGAGAGAGAGAGAGAGATGAATTTTTAGTCGAAGTCTGTTCTTTACAAATTAATATGTCGAAGTGTGTTCTTTACAAATGAATATCACATGCCCATATCATTGTCTCTTTTTCTATATACATGGGACATATTCCTAAGAAACCCTAATAGTACAAATATAGAGAATCCTATCTTGAATACTAACCGTTACAGCTTTGTCAACGATACATGACCTCTACCTCATCCCTGTGATATTTTGACTACGGCTTACTTTGGCTCTTTCACCACGTCTCGCTAAGTCTTCGACCATGGAATTCTATGATAATCAGATCATTTTGACATACGGCATCGCAAGAATATTTCACTAGCAATATTTCGATCACACCAGATTTTGATCCATACAGATAGCCCCTCTACTTATCGAGGTCGTGCCCACGGACGAGGTCGGTCAGCGACAGTGTCATTCATACTTGGCAGGGGTCGTGGTCATGAAGACAGGACTACAGTGTTTGCTCGGTTTAACTAGCGTGGTACGTTTATAAACTTATACGGATGATCACCAAATTTACCGAGCTAGTCGGGGTCGAACTGACGCTTCACATTTGGTACATATCATCGCCCCTAGCTTTTATAATGGACTATGTTAAATCTTCGCCACCCGAGGAGGCAAGTGCTTGGTAGTGAAGATAGACGACAAAGCTAGCCGCAAATTCTGGTTCAACTTCTTCTTCGTCAAAACCGAGGACGTGGTGGCCAATGACGATGGTTTTCCAAAAGTTTGGAATTATACTCGTAAGTACTTAATCTTATTGTAGGTATTTGATTTTTCTCTTATGCCCGATCGTGGATATTGATTTCTCATCCCTTTCTCATGCAGCCAAGACTTTGCCTCCTCCTTCTTTAGCTATGAAGACTTCACAGACCCTTCATCTTCTCCCTTGTACCGTCTGCTTCAGCATGCCATGCTCGTGGGATTTGGTCGAGCTGGAATTCATCAAACTGAGGCAACAACTTGCAGATTTCTGTCTGATATTTTTGCAATCTTTTTTACCTGATTTGAGAAATACTTGTGACTTGGTTAACTACAAGTTGGGAGTCACAATGGAGTTTCAACTGTTTTGCCCCGTATTTGAGTGTTAGCCTTAATCCAACAATCACGGCCTCATACTCGGCCTCATTGTTAGTCATATCCGCGCACCTTATGGACTGGAAAATTACTTCACCTATTGGGACCTCGAGTACAAGTCCTAGTCCTGATCCTGACGTGTTGAATGTGCCATCGATTTAAAGGACCCAGAGGTCTTGTCTTTGGAGGGAAGCTTTGATGGCTTCCCTTTCAACTTCAGGCATTATTTTTGCATTGAAATTAGTGACGAAGTCGGTGAGCACTTGTGACTTTATCGCCATTCATGGCTGGTACGTGATATCATGCTCAATTAGCTCAATGTCACATTTTGCCAGCCTCCCTGACAGCTCGGGCTTATGTAAAATGCTCCTCAGCAGAAAGGTAGTGATGATCGAGATGGCGTCTAAGCTTCCTTGAAGCTACGACCAAGGACGAATTCAATTTTTCGAGGTGTGGGTACCTTGTCTCAGCATCGGTGAGTATTTTACTAATGTAATAGGTGGGAGATTGAGTACTTTTGTTTTCGCGGATCAAGACTACGCTTACCGCTACCTCAGATACGGCCAGATAAATGAGGAGCTACTCTCCAGGTTCGGTTTCAACAGTAAGGGCAGTGATGATAGGTATGCCTGTTCTCGCAGGGCCTAGACGCACTCGGAAGTCTATTCGAGGTCATTGTCCTTCTTATGTACGCCAAAAAATTTGCGGCATCTATCCAACGATCGCAAAATGAATCTTGAAAGGGAAGAGTACGACCAGTCAACCTTTGGACTTGCTTTTTAGTGGTTAAGAGTTCTGGTATCCCCTCAATAGCTTTGATTTGGTCAAGGTTGACCTCGATCCCTCGTTGCGACACCAGGAAACCCAAGAATTTCCCTGAGGCAACTCCAATGCGCATTTTTGGGTTCAGCTTCATTCCGTATCTTTTGAGTATGCCAAAAGTTTCTTGCAAATGATCGATTTAGTCTTCTCCCATTTTGGGCTTGACTAGCGCATCGTCTATATACACTTCCATTGTTTTGCCGAGCTGGTCATTAAACATCTTTGTTACCAATCTTTGATAAATAGGTGTTGCATTTTTTAGTCCAAGCGGCATGACCCTATAGCATATGTTCCTTGGTTGGTGATGAACGTGATCTTTTCCTGATCTTCGTCTTCCATAAGGATTTGATTACAACTAGAGTAGGCATCCAAGAAACTTAGTAGCTCATGCCCAGTTGTTGCATCGATGAGTTGGTCGAAGTGAGGTAATGTGAATGAGTCCTTCGGACATGCGTTGTTAAAATCCGTGAAGTCCATATACATCTGCCATTTCCCATTTTTCTTTTTGACCATCACTCCATTGGTGACCCACTTGAGGTACTTCGACTTCCTAATTGAACCATTCTCTAACAGCATTTGCACCTCCTCACGGACTGCGTTTGTGATAGCAGGGTTGAAATTACTCTTGACCTATCTCACTTGGGATGGAGTGGGTCAACGTTTAGCTTGTGCATGTCGATTTTCTTTTGGGGTACCTGGCATATTTGCATGGCTAAAAGCAAAAAATCTGTGTTAGCCGTTAAGAACTGATAGAATTTTCCTGGTTCTCGAAGTTTGCAGCCGATATAGGTCCTCTTGCTATGATCGCTGAGGTCTAATTGAATGGGGTCGAGGTCTTCTATAGACGATCCTGCGGCTTCGACCGTTTCGGAATCTTTGATGACATCCTCGATCTCATCTTGCCCCGACCTCGACCCTGGTTATTGCTATGCCTTTTTTTCTTTGTCTTTTCTTGGTTGAGCGGTCGTGCTATCTAAGGCGATGCGGTAACATTCTCGGGATGTGCGTTGTTCTCCGTATATACTGAATATCCCCCAAGATGTTGGGAATACGATCACTTGGTATAGGCTGGAGGGTACGACTCTCATGAGGTGTATCCATGTTTGACCCACTATAGCGTTGTATGCGGTGGCATGGTTCATGATGTGGAATTTTGTCTCTAGAGTTACGCCGCCGGCCAAGACGAGGAGTGTGATTTCTCTGGATGTCCACTCAACTGCATTACTAAAACCGGTTAGCATGATGCAACGCAACACTATCTTGTCCTCGAGCCTCATTTGGGTAAGGACTCGGGGATGGATAACGCATGCACCATTTCTATCATCCACTATGATGCGTTTGACATCGGTATCTAAAATACGTAAAGTAATAACAATGGCATCATTATGAGGAGAAGTCAAACCGCTCACGGGTGATCTTACCCAATTTTCCCCTCATATTTTCAAAATAGTGCATATGCATTATCATTTGATTTGTAAGCATACACAAATATATATTTTTTATAATTTTGAAAGACTTTAAACCAATTTATTCCTATATTTTATTATATATATAAATACCCAATAATTATCCTCCAGATTATTTTATGATTATTTAATCATCTAAACTTATAATTTATACCGGCATAACATTTAAATATTTTTCAATGCATTTTTATAATTACATTTGCATTTTTAGGGCTAATTGTATATTTTTGCAATAATAGCCCATATTAATGTATAATTACATTATTTATGCAGAAAATGACTTTTTATATTTTTATAATGTTAAGTAATTATTTTTAATCATTTTAGTGCACAAATGGTAATTTTTTATTTATAAATTACTTTTATAGATTATTTATTTGTTAAACATTGGGTATTTAAAATCTGGCCCCAAATTCACCTTAATTTTAGACCTAAACTACCCAGCCCCAGCCCAATAACTCCTGAACCCAAACCAAATAACCCCCAGCCCAAGCAATTAAACTAACCCGACCCAGAACCCCCAACTAATCTTGGCCGTTGATCTCTGGATCAATGGCCCATATTACTCCTACCCTTTTTAATTAATCAAACACGCCTAACCCTAAACTATTCTGCACCATCCGCCGCCTTTGGATTCTCTCATCTCTCTGCCCAAACCCTAGCTGTCTCCCCCAATTTTCTCTCCTAATCCCACCGGACATGGGATTACATAGCTGTTTCTTGCCATATTCCACTTCCCCCTGGTACTGGAACCTTCTATATATCGCTTGCCTAAACATGGCAAGCGGATCTCATCAACTTCGAACCAAAGCTGGTTCAGTTCTTTGACCTTTTCTATCTATGTTCGTTCTTGTTCTTTTATGGTATGAATCTCTATGTATCTTTGTGATTCTTACTTACTAATCGAGACCAACCCTGCACTACTATTAGGTAGAGAGAGAGGTCGAATCAGCTTTTACCCGATTTAGGGTCGGGATCGAATTCTATAGAGAGCTAGATATTGGAGTTGGGTGTCTATCTAAAGTGGAGTTGTGTGTTTACTCCAAATTGCACTTCTACACATTTTTGGGTTTTAATTATGAGTCTAATTCTATAAACTACAATGCTCAATTAAACTACTATAAGCTAGGATTAATTTATTGCAAGTTGTTCAAATGATTAAAAGGGCACTAGGGTAATGACCTTCGCCTAGGTGGTCAATTGACGGAATCTTGAATCTAAAGCTAGATTGACACAGTTGGGGAGTATGATATAACCATTGCTCGATTCTAATCACTCTATACCTCTCGGTAGTTCGAGTGATTTTGCTCGAAATGACTTTCTCAAGACCAATTGGGTATGCGAATTTGCAAAAGCAATTGAGGATCATGTCGGGTATTACGATCTCTCGGTTTAACCCTTTAATTGGGGCTATCAATTCTCTTGAGTACGCCCTAATTCATTGTTGGACTAATTCTAGAAACTTAGGCTCTCTTTCTCAAGAAGAGCAAAAGTCAACTAAACACAAACTAGTATTTGCAACCACTAATTTAGCAATTAAACATGGAATTAGCCCAAATATCAAACACTCATAGTCAATCGAGCTCTATAATACAAGACCCATCACCCACACAAGGGTTGAGCCACAACCCTAGCTGATGGGTCTAGCTACTCATAATTAGAGAAAGAAACAAAGAAATAGATGAAGAAAAACTCATATTAATTAATTGCTAAATTAAACTTGAAGATTCAATGTTGAAATGAAGAGAAAATTGCCCAAAATAGCTAAAGGAACGGAAGTCACGAGCGCAACCTTCAGTACTTACAATCTGCTTTACCTAAAAATGGAAAAGAAGCTATTTATACTAAGCTAAATGTCTGGACAAAAATACCCCTGCGGGGTTAGTGCGGATGGCACAAAATGGTGTGCGGCCGCACTAGGGCTCTTGACATAAAATTCCAGCGCTCTGAACTCAGGTAATGCGGACCGTACAAAATTGAGTGCGGCCGCGGTGGTTTCTAGTGTGGTCGGCATTAAATGGAGCGCGGACCGCATTGGCTTCAATCTTCAAAACTGGCACCTCTCTGATCTTTGGCTATGCGGACCGCACTAAATCGAGTGCAGCCGTAGTGACACCAATGCAGACCGCATTAAATCTCATGCGACCGCATTGCCTTTTGGCCTGGAAATCACCTTCTCCGAATCTCACTTGTACGGACCGCATAGAATGGTGTGCGGCCGCAATGGGCCTGTTTTGCCTGAGCTTTGTTCTGTCTTGGTACTTTGTGCAAGTTTCACTCCTTTTTGAGCTGAACTTTGACATCTTGTCACTTTGTTGATCAAACCTGCAATCAAGCACAACTTGTGAGCCTTTTGAGACTATTTTGTACAGTTTTCTAATCAAAACATAAGCAAGGAGGAGTATAAAATGTATCAAAATCCCTAGTTATCTACTCCCCCAAACTTAAGCTTTTGCTTGTCCTCAAGCAAACAAAATAAGACCCTCCCCTTAAGAGAAAATCCAAGACAATTCAGCTATCCTAAAGTGACCACATCTAGCATCAATTGGGACTAACAATTATCCTCAATACACATCAATCATTAACAACATTCACTCTTTTAAAACACCATGGATCAAGTGTGACACAAGAGCATCAAGAGTTGACTCAACACATCAAAGGACTCTTTTTAGTACTTTAGTCATGGTGGAACCCAAACTCACACATCCTCGACTCTCCCTAAGCAAACCTCACCTTTAGAATAGTGGCACTCAGAACGAGGTTAATGGAAATTCACTCATCCCTCTCAAAGAAAAGTCACAAGTCCGTCACTAAGTACCATGTGCTTGCCCTTTATGTAAGTCACCACTAATGTAAGATTCATTCAACTAGAGATCATATACGGCTTTTGTGGAGACATAGTGAAGGCTTTTGGTTCCGGGTAGGCGATGTTTGGTCTAAGTAGGTTCTATCTTCCCTTAAGCACTTCTTTTGTTTCATTTTAGCATAGATTCACTTGACTCTTTGAGTCTTTTCACTTCTTTCAAGGGGTAAGAGAGACACACTGTCACTCTTTTTTATTCATTTCAAATCTTTTTTCCTTTTTCAATTTTCCACACCTTTCATTCTTTGCTTTTCTTGAATCCCTTCTTTATTCTTTTCCATATTGAGTATTCTTTTTGTCTTTTTGTTTTTCTTTCTTTTTTATTGCCTTTCTCTTTCTTCATTTTCTACCTTTTTACCACTTTGTTGCATTCCTCGTCTCTCCCCCCAAACTTATACTTTTGCCATGTGCTAAGAAAATATCGGGTTCCAAGAGAGGGTATCTTTTAGAACGGGTAAAGGCTTGTATCATGGTTCTTGAAGGAAAAAGGTTTAAGGCTCAAAAGGGTTGACTAGGGATTTTATCTTTGGTAGGCTATGAATGTGTTTAAGATATCATTTGGATCAAGGAGAGACTATAATCATGTCTCAAGTCAAAATTCACTTAGGATTTCGCCTCATCAAACATTCAGGGCAAGTTCTAGACTAATGGCTCGGGACATGGACTTGCAATGCACTTTCTCACCACACACGCTATGGGATTGCTAAAGACAAAGAGTTGGGGGCCCACAACGACTTTAGATAAGATCTGAGCACACAATGGTCTCGAAAAACCACTTGATAATTATCGGTCAACACAAGAGTGTCAGGGTCACGGCTTTCACCATCCTAAACACACAATTTGTTTTTGACCATGAGATCAAAGGCAAATATGCTAGGCCCAAGTGAAGCTTTGCTTGAGGCACCCTTAACCACTAACTACTAAATAGCCAAAAAGAAAAGAAAAACAGACTCAAACCCTTAAGAAGGTTGTCACGCCATCCATCATTGGGAAGAGCCACCCGGTTCACACAAACTCCACCTTTGGAAAGAACCGTGGCATTAAGAAAACCAAAGGCTTATTGCAAACATTCAAAACAAGAAGCTACGAACATAAATAAGAAGCTAAGAACGAAAAATTGCGGAAAGTAAAATGAATATGTACAAGAGGGGATTTTATCGAATATACAATAGATGAGATGAATATATACAATGTAACATAACTTTATATACAGACCCAAAAGAAAGTACGAGAAATGTGACAAAATGTTAAAATTATATACAAACCAAAGATGAAAAATCAAGAAAGCATAAAAGCTGTCAAATATATACAATCATCCAAATCCAAAAAAGTAGGGCCTACCCCTCAAATGAAAGCCAGCATTGTTCCAATGCCAACTAAACCAAATAAGCATAAAAAAGAAAAGGGGAAAGGATATAGAGACTCCCTATGCCTGTCTGTCTGCATGGGCTCATGAGTGGCCCATGGGTCCTCACTATGCTCGGGAACCTCAGACTGGTTCCCTATGGCATGCTGCTCTTCTGTTGGGACCTGGGCCTGGACCTGGATAGGCTCCTGAGGTGCTTCCTGTGGCTGACTGGAGGACGCCTCTGGTGGGTCCGCCAACTGGATGACTGCATCATCCGCTCGGGGAATCATCCTCCTCCTCTTGGGAGGCCTCTGAGACTGCTCCGACTGGGGATGAGCTGCTGGTGCAGGGTCATGAAGCAATAAATCCAAAGGCAATTGGTCTGCCTTAACCTGTCAACATCAACCCTCAACTCTTTCACGGACTCCTTTGAGGCCCGTGTCTTTTTCAACTTCTTGTGCTCCGTAGCAAGCTCCTTGAGAGCCTTGCTATGTGAATCAACATCATCAGCAAGCACTTTCTGGTTGTCAAGGATTTTCTTCTGGTTGACCAGAATCTCCTTGAGGGCATCCTCAATAGACTGTGGGACTTGCGGAGGCGGAGGTGCTGACTGAGCTTCCACTGTAGTAGTGAGGATAGACAATTTGGATGAAGCTGTCTGTATCCAATTTTTGATATCGAGAAGAGCCTGGCTCAGTCGGTGAGCAGTCACTGGGTACGCCCGGGAAGAGGGAATCTCGGGATCTGCTGAAGTGGATGGGCCCGGAGGAATGTTTGTGGAGGTAGAGGCAGGCTGAGTAGGAGCCACTACCACAACTGGCTCTTCAAACTGGCCAGTTCGAGCCGTGGCTGTACCCTTGAAGTTCTTTCTCTTTGGGTTTCCCCACCCCCTCCCCTCCCTCCCCCCCCTCCCCCCCCCCTCCCCCCCGCATGCTGTACCATGAGAATGGGGCCTTCGCTTTGACCTTTGATATCAAGTGGCCTCTTTTTAACTTTGAGGTCCCTGAAGTACATAGTCAAGAAGCTGGGGAAACGGTAGTTTCTGCCATGCTCACTGCCTACAAGTGTGATTACCCGAGACATTACCTTCCCGATTTTTATCGGGTACCCCGCCATGATCGATGCCACCAAAACTGCCCGATGAAGAGGGAGGGAGTTGTCATGAGTAGTGGGGTCTAATCTGCTGCACACGAATGTTTCCCACCATTTTGCCTCGAAATTCAAATTTCTTCTCAAAATCTTCACGCCCGCATTCAGCCAATCGGGGGTGGTACCTGGGATTGCCAGATACTGTGCCAACCACAGACGGACTTCCTCACCTAATTCCATCTTTGCCATGTACAGGGACTCATCCTCCTCATCAAAGCCTAGGTAATCATTTATTGTCTTCCCATCAAACAACACTTTCAGGTTTCGCACCTTGGTCACCTTAGTGCCCTTTTTGATGTGGGCAACGTTGGCGTAGAATTCCTTGACCAAGTGCTCATTGGCATCTATACATTTACCCAAAAAGTGCTCCCAGCCAATTCTCTCCCTAAACTGCCTCCTCACATTGGGGTTGTGAGGTAACAAATCTCTATCAACAAACCTCCTCTCCGGTATTAACTTCCTCACCGGCCACCATTCCCTAAATTTGTGATAAGCTACCTCACTCACAAATCGGTCCTGCCATACCTCCGGGTTTCTTGTTCTAGCAATCCCGCCAACCTGATGTTCACCCCTTCTCCTACTTCTCCTTCTCCTCCTACTTCTTCAGCGTCTCCTACTGCACCTTCTCCAGATAATGAAGCATTGGGAGAGGTGGAGTATTCCCCACTACCTTCACCTGGGCCTTCAGACGACCCAGAAGATACATTCACTAATGCTTGGGCAGTGGGGGGAGGTGGAGGAGTGTCTATTAGCCTGAACCTCTCCGGCCAGTCTTCAATGTACTCTGGCACAAAGTCTGAAGAAATCTCCCGGGAGGGCTCATACTAACTCCCCGAAGACTGGGAGGCAGCTTTATCAGCGGCCCGAATCGCTTTCCTGGTTACCTTAATTGCCTCTCGAACTTTGGGGATTAATTTTATCTTTCCACGTCCCCCCCCCCCCCGGAAGGACTCTCCTCTGCCTGGTTGTTTACCACCCTGGCCTTTTGATTTTACCATTGTCTGCAAATAAACTCAGTCATGCTTTGTTAGTATCAGTAGAAGCTGTTAAGTCATAGTTACGGGATAGAAAAAAATTACAGACAGTTGCAGGTTATACAGTGTGGACCGCACAAAATGGAGTGCGGCCGCACAGAGGTCAATGCGGACCGCACTAAATGGCAATGCGGTCCGCACAGAGGTGAGGTTCAGACTACCCACTCTCTGTATCCATACAATGCAGACCGCACAAAATGTAGTGCGGCCGCATTGGGACCAATGCGGACCGCACAAAATGTAGTGCGGCCGCAGTCCCCAAAGTTCAGCTTTCAAGTCATTCAGCAATGCGGTCTGCACAAAATGTTACTGCGGACCGCACAAGGGCACCGTGAACCGCACAGAATCGACCGCAATCCGGAGTGAGTGCCCAGAAGCAGCACTAACTTAGGGTTCCATGTGTTTTGACTTAAAGTCCAATTTTAACACCTAAGTAGTTGCCCTCTGATTTTAATTACTTAAGCCCCACATTACCCAAAAAAATAACTAACCTAATCCTACCAAAATTAAAGAAATACGGGGAGAACATGATAAGAAGCAAGAAAACAAGAAGTAAAAGAAAAATAACAAAATTAAAACAATTAAAAAGAATGTGATGTTACCAGATGTAAGAAGCAATGAAGATGATCAAGTCCAAACAGTTAATTGCAAGTAAAAGACATGATGAATAGTGTTTTTAGAGGTTCTGAGAGTCAAGGGTTCGAAAAGTGTAACAGGAGGGCCTCAGGCCCTATTTATTGAAAAGGACATGGGGCCCATCTTACCAACCCAGTGCGGACCGCACAAAATCGACTGCGGTCTGCATCACTCAGCATGTTTCAAAGCTTGAGAAGGCAACCACTATGGTCCGCACAAAATTGAATGCGGCTGCAGTGGTCCACGGCGGACCGCACGAAATGAACTGCGACCGCGGTGGCAAACTTCAGAGAGTTGTTATTTTCACCCTTTCTTCAGTGTGGTCCGCACTAAATGTAGTGCGGCCGCATTGAAAACTTCAGAGACCTGAATATTATGTCCACTATGTCGTGCACTGTATCAACACGTATCCTGTAGAATCTCATAACCAGTTAGTACAAAAAATAAATCCTATACTACAATGAAAATCAAATAAAAACAAGAAGAAAAACACATGGGTTGCCTCCCAAGAAGCGCCTGATTTAATGTCGCGGCACGACGCATGTTACCATCCAATCATTTGAAATGAACAAGAGCCACGACATCGCTATCATCAAACTTTCCCAAATCGTGCTTGACCATATGCCCATTCATTCTAAAAACTTCCCCACTTTTGTTCTTTAAATCAAGAGCTCCAAATGGGGTCACACACACTACTTCAAACGGTCCGCTCCACTTTGACTTTAGCTTTCCCGGGAACAACCGTAGCCGAGAGTTGAATAAGAGCACCAAATCACCTACTCTAAACTCCTTGCCACGAGCATATTTGTCATGATGGTACTTCATCTTGTCTTTGTTCAAGGAAGAACTGGAGTAGGCATGGAAACGGAATTCATCAAGTTCATTGAGTTGCTCAACCTGGAGATTTGAAGCCACATCCCAATCAAGGTTCAACTTTCTCAAGGCCCACATGGCCTTATGCTCTAACTCAACCGGTAAATGGCAAGCTTTCCCGAACACCAACCGATACGGAGACATACCA
>NW_017672281.1:64185-74977 GCF_001879085.1 Nicotiana attenuata
GAATTTTTGGGAAAAACTTGGGAAATTCATTTTTATGCATTCAAATTGATTCATTTAGTGTTTATTAAAGTAATTGAGCAATTTGTGACTAGATTCGAGCGGATTGGAGGTGGAATCACGGGTTAAAGCCATAGTTGAGGCTTGAGTCGAGTTCAAGGCTTTGAGGTAAGTGTTTGGTTTAACCCTAGCTTGAGGGAATAGGAGTTGAGTCTTGTTTGCTACTTGCTAAGTGATCGAGTACGATGTATAGGCATGGTGACGAGTATCTATACATTGGTGTCTAGCATGACCGTGAGTCCTCATACTGCGATTATCATGTTTTGGTTGTAATTTTCGTGCTTATTTGAGGATTTCTATATGTTGTAAAGAACACGTCAAAGATAATAAGATCATTTGATTTCGTGGAGCATTGGCTCGAGTTGTGATACGAATTTTAAAGGTACTCGAAATGATCTGATTCTTGGGAGCGTTGGCTCAAATGATAAGGTGAATTATAAGGTAAGAATTGAAAGCAAGAGAAAGAGTTATTGGTTATTCCCTTGCCGGGATATTGAGTTTATTGATATTGTTCCCTTGCCGGGATTGAATTATTTGACTGTATTCCCTTGCCGGGAATTCTTCCAATACTTGTTTACTTCCTTGCCCCTTATTTGTGACCGTTGTTTGGGTGAGGTAGAATGATAAATGATATGGAACGGGTTGCACGCCGCAACAATGATATTTGAGGATCGGGTTGCGCGCCACAACATTGATAAATGATAGGGATCGGGTTGCGCGCCGCAACATTGATAAATGATATGGATCGGGTTGCACGCCGCAACAATGATATTTGTGGACCGGGTTGCACGCCGCAACAGTGTTGAAATATTGGGGTCGGGTTGCGCGCCGCAACAGTTATTGATACAAATGTGTTTATTTTGGGTAATAGTTTCTTGTTCGCTGTAAATCCTAAGCTGCTCTTAGATTGTCACACTGGATTCCTGTTAATACTGTTATCTCCCCACAGCATGTTTTCCCCTCCCATATTGTTACTTGCCTTGTATTTCGATTCCCGCTGTATATTTATAATTGCACAGGTTTATGTGGTGTCAAGTCTAGCCTCGTCACTACTTCGCTGGGGTTAGGCTAGACACTTACCAGTACATGGGGTCGGTTGTGCTGATGCTACACTCTATGCATTTCTTTGCACAGGTCCAGGTTTCGACCAGCAGCAGCAGCATTAACACGGGAGCAGGCTTTCAGTATCGTGAGGCCCGAGGTAACCTTGCAGGCGTCTGCAGGCCCGGCGTCTCTCTCTTATTCACTCTTTCAGACTGTTGTCTCCTTGTATTCGAGACAAACAACTTATGTGTTCTTTCAGACCCTTGTATTTAGAAATTCTTAGCAGTTCGTGAGTATTGTGACACCATTCCTGGTTAGAGGCTTATATTGACTACTCCCTATTTTATTCAGTTTCTATAATTAAGACTTCTGCTATTATTTAATTTTGTTGTTTTATATTGTTGCCATAAATTGTTAAAAAGATTTGTTTATTAACGGAAAAGTAATTAAAATGGCTTGCCTAGCTACTACGAGTAGGCGCCATCACGACTCCCGAGGTTGGGAAATCCGGGTTGTGACAAGTTGGTATCAGAGCCCTAGGTTACATAGGTCTTACAACTCATGGACGAACTTGGTAGAGTCTGAGGGATCGGTACGGAGACGTCTGTATTTATCCCCCTAGAGGCTACATAGTTAGGAAAAGTTCCACATTTGTTCTTTCTTGTCGTGCGATTTGGTTTCTCAGTGCTGATTGAATTTCTACTTTGTTCTTTCGGAGATGGCGAGAACACGCGCTTCCTCATCTACCGATCAGCAGTCCGAGCCCCAGGCAGCTCCCGCTAGGGGTAGAGGACGAGGCCGTGCTAGAGGCCGAGGTAGGGGCAGAGCTCAGCCCCGAGCAGCAGCACCAGTGGCGGAGCCTCAGGTTGACCTTGACGAGGAGGTTCCGGCCCCAGCCCCAACAGTTTCGGTGGGTCCAGCTCAGGTCCCAGAGGGGTTTATTGCTACCCCAGTCCTTCAGGACGCTTTGGTCCGGTTGGTGGGCCTCATGGAGAGTGTCACCCGGGCAGGATAGCTTCTTGTAGCACCAGCCACTTCTCAGGCTGGAGGAGGAGCCAAGACTCTTGCTGCACGTACTTCGGAGCAGGTAGCTCCCCAGGGTCAGATTCCAGCGGTTCAGCCAGCTACGGCAGTTCAGCCGTGGGTAGTTGCACAGGCCGGCAATGGAACGGCTATGTCCGCGGATGCTTTGTGGAGGCTGAACAGGTTCACCAAGCTCTTCACTGCTACATTCAGCGGTGCTTCTTCTGAGGACCCCCAAGATTTCATATATAGCTGCCACGAGGTTCTTCGAAACATGGGCATTGTGGACTCCAATGGAGTTGATTTTGCTGCCTTTCGTCTATCTGGATCCGCCAAGACTTGGTGGAGGGATTTCTGTTTAGCCAGACCAGCAGGGTCGATGTCTTTGACTTAGGATCAGTTTTCAGAATTGTTTCTGGAGAAGTTTCTTCCCATTACTCAGAGGGATGCTTATCGGAGGCAGTTTGAGCGCCTCCAGCAGGGGTCCATGACGGTCACTCAGTATGAGACCAGGTTTATCGATCTAGCTCGCCATGCTCTTGTCATACTCCCTACTGAGAGGGAGAGGGTGAGGAGATTTATTGATGGTTTGATCAAGCCTATTCGTCTTCAGATGGCCAGAGAGGCGGGGAGTGATATTACTTTTCAGGAGGCGGCCAATATGGCCCGGAGGATCGAGATGATTTTGCCACAGGGGGGTGGTCATAGAGCAGATAAGAGACCCTGTCACTCAAGCCGTTTCATTGGTGCCTCATCTGGAGGCAGGGATTCTTATGATAGGGGTCAGCCTTTCAGGTGTTTCCAGTCAGCCCTCCAGGTTTCTCAGGGTGCCCTAGGTGATCGTGGTTTCCGTGGGCATTATTCGGATCAACAGTCATTCAGTGCACCGCAAGAGTGCACCGCCACTTTAGAGTTTCCGTGGAGGTCATTCAGGTCGCCAGGGCTAGCCATAACGCTCGGAGGGATGTTATGATTGTGGTGAGTATGGCCACATCAGGAGGGCTTGCCCGAGATTGAGGGGTGCTCAGTCGCAGCTGCAGGGTCCTCGTCCTATGATTCAGGCACCAGATGCTCCACAGCCAGCTAGAGGTGGAGGTAGAGGTCATAGAGGTGGAGCTCAGACCGCTAAGGGCGGAGGTCAGCAAGCAACAGATTGACCTAGGGATACAGTTCAGGATGGTGGGGCCCAGCCTCGTTGCTATGCTCTCCAAACTAGGCCTGAGGCAGAGGCTTCAGATGCGGTGATCACAGGTACGGTTCGGGTTTGTGATCGAGATGTTTCGGTACTATTTGACCCAGGGTCTACGTATTCATATGTTTCATCTTATTTCGCACCATGCTTGGTCATGCCTAGTGATGCTTTGGGTATTCCTGTATATGTGTCTACACCGGTGGGTGACTCTATCGTGGTCGACCGAGTCCATCGTTCGTGTGTTGTAGTGATTGGGAGTCTTGAGACCCGTGTAGACTTGTTGCTCTTAGATATGGTGGACTTTGATATCATTCTGGGCATGGATTGGTTATCACCCTATCACGTTATCATGGACTGCCATGCCAAGATTGTGACTTTAGCTTTATCGGGTATGCCTCGCTTAGAGTGGAGAGGGACTCCAGGTCATTCTACCCGTAGTGTCATATCGTACGTGAAGGCTTCACGTATAGTCGAGAAGGGGTGTCTGGCCTATTTGGCCTATGTCCGTGATTCCAATGCTGAGGTTCCTCATATAGATTCTGTGCCTATTGTCCGGGAGTTTCTAGATGTTTTCCCTTCAGACCTGCCGGGTATGCCGCCCGACAGGGGCATTGATTTCTGTATTGATTTGGCTTCGGTCACCCAGCCAATTTCTATCCTGCCATACCAAATGGCCCCGCCGGAGTTGAAAGAGTTAAAGGACCAGTTTCAGGATTTGCTAGATAAGGGTTTCATTAGACCCAGTGTTTCGCCTTGGGGCGCGCTAGTGTTATTTGTCAAGAAGAAGGACGAATCGATGAGGATGTGCATAGATTACCAGCAATTGAACAAGGTAACGATTAAGAATAAGTATCCACTACCGAGGATTGATGATTTGTTCGACCAGCTTCAGGGTGCCAGGGTATTCTCCAAGATCGACTTGCGGCCTGGCTACCATCAGTTGAGGATTAGGGCATGCGATGTCCCTAAGACAACTTTCCGCACTCGGTATGGGCATTATGAGTTCTTGGTCATGTCATTTGGTTTGACCAATACGCCAGCGGCGTTTATGGAGTTGATGAACCGAGTGTTCAGGCCATACTTGGACATGTTCGTGATAGTCTTTATTGATGATATTTTTGTGTACTCCCGCAGCCAGGAAGAGCACGAGCAGCACCTTAGAGTGGTTCTTCAGACTCTGAGGGATAGTCAGCTATATGCCAAGTTCTCCAAGTGTGAGTTCTGGCTAAGTTCAGTTGCATTTCTGGGTCACGTTGTATCAGCAGAGGGTATTCAGGTGGACCCGAAGAAGATAGAGGCAGTCAAGAACTGGCCTAGACCAGCATCAGCGACAGATATTCTGAGTTTCTTAGGGTTGGCAGGCTACTACAGACGGTTCGTGGAGGGATTTTCATCTATTGCAGCCCCGATGACCAGATTGACCCAGAAGGGTGCCCAGTTCAGATGGTCAAATGAGTGTGAGGCGAGCTTTCAGAAGCTCAAGACAGCTTTGACTACAGCACCGGTGTTGGTTTTGCCCACAGGTTCACGGCCCTATACAGTCTACTGTGATGCTTCCCGTGTTGGGCTTGGAGCAGTACTGATGCAGGACGGCAAGGTCATTGCCTATGCTTCGAGACAGTTGAAGATTCATGAGAAGAACTATCCAGTGCATGATCTAGAGTTGGCAGCCATAGTTCACGCCTTGAAGATTTTGAGGCACTATTTGTATGGCGTGGCATGTGAGGTGTTCAATGACCACAAGAGGAGGTGGTTGGAGTTATTGAAAGATTATGATGTAACCATTTTATATCATCCAGGAAAGGCCAATGTGGTGGCCGATGCTTTGAGTAGGAAGTCAGCCAGTCTGAGTAGTCTTGCTTATATTCCGGTCAGTCAGAGGGCGCTTGCTTTGGATGTTCAGGCTTTGGCCAATCGATTTGTGAGGCTGGATATTTCTGAGCCTGGCCGAGTATTAGCTTGAACGGTCGCTTGCTCTTCATTATTGGAGCGTATCCGTGATCGGCAGTTTGCTGATCCCCATTTGTGTGTCCTTAGAGACACGGTGCAGCGCGGAGTCACCAGGCATGTTACCTTAGATGCGGATGGAGTTTTGAGATTTCAGGGGAGAGTTTGTGTGCCCAATGTGGATGGACTTCGAGAGTTTATCTTAGAGGAGGCCCATAGTTCCCGGTACTCTATTCATTCGGGCGCCGCGAAGATGTACCAGGATTTGTGGCAGCATTATTGGTGGCGTAGAATGAAGAAGGATATTGTTGCATATGTGGCTTGTTGTTTGAATTGTCAGCAGGTTAAGTATGAGCATCAGAGGCCTGGTGGTTTATTTCAGAGGATTGAGCTTCCCGAGTGGAAGTGGGAGAGGATCACTATGGACTTTGTTACCGAACTTCCGTTGACTTGGAAGAAGTTCGATGCGATATGGGTTATTGTTGATAGGCTGACCAAGTCAGCGCATTTCATTCCTGTGGCAGTCTCCTATTCATCCGAGAGATTAGCTGAGATTTATATCCGGGAGATTGTTCGCCTTCATGGTGTGCCAACATCTATCATTTCGGACCGGGGTACGCAGTCTAGAGAGCAATTCAGCGAGAGTTGGGCACACGGGTTGAGTTGAGCACACCATTTCATCCCCAGACGGACGGTCAGTCCGAGCGGACTATTCAGATTTTGGAGGATATGCTTCGAGCTTGTGTTATTGACTTTGGAGGTTCGTGGGATCAGTTCTTGCCTTCAGCGAAGTTTGCCTACAACAACAGCTACCAGTCGAGCATCCAGATGGCTCCTTATGAGGCTTTGTATGGTAGGCGGTGTCGGTCTCCGATTGGACGGTTTGAGCCGGGAGAGGCTCGGTTGATAGGTACGGATTTGGTTTAGGAGGCCTAAGGACAAGGTCAAGATCATTCAGGATAGGCTTCGTTCAGCTCAGTCTAGGCAAAAGAGCTATGCACATCGTAAGGTTTGAGATGTAGCTTTCATGGTTGGTGAGCGGGTATTGCTGTGAGTGTCGCATATGAAGGGCGTGATGAGATTTGGGAATAAGGGAAAGCTTAGCCCAAGGTTCATTGGTCCGTTTGAGATTCATGATCGAGTGGGAGAGATGGCTTATAGACTCGCATTGCCGCCTAGTTTATCAGCCGTGCATCCAGTTTTTCATGTATCCATGCTTCGGAGGTATCAGGGCGATCCAGCCCACGTGTTAGACTTCAGTACTGTCCAGTTGGACAAGGACTTGTCTTATGAGGAGGAACCGGTAGCCATTCTGGACCGGCAGGTTCGTTAGTTGAGATCCAAGAGTTTTCCTTTTGTTCATGTTCAGTGAGAGGTCGGCCTCCTGAGGCATCAACCTGGGAGTCCGAGTCTGACATGCGGAGTCGTTATCCTCATCTTTTCCCCGACTCAGGTACTTCTTTCTTTTGTCCGTTCGTGGATGAACGGTTATTTTAGAGGTGGAGAATGTGACGACCCAAAGGGTCATCACCTATTTTCTTATTCATTCCGTGCTTCCGAGGCCTTGAAAACCTCATTTGGGGTTGCCTCGATTTTCGTGCGCAGTCCGAGCGCGTAGCCGGAAAGCTTAAAGATGAATTATGTGAGAAAAATGCTAAATTTTGATATTAAATTGAATAAATTGGACTTCGGTCAACATTTTGGGTAAACGGACCCGGACCCGTGATTTGACGATCCCGGAGGGTCCGTAGGAAAATATGGATCTTGGACGTATGCCCGAAATCGAATTCCTAGGTCCCAAGCCCGAGAAATGAATTTTTGTATGAAATTGTTTTCTGTAAATGATTAAGGAAAATGAAAATGAAATTCGATTAAAAGACTGTGGTATCGGGCCTGTATTTTGGTTCCGGCGCCGGGTACAAGTCTTATATGTGGTTTAAGCGCTTTCTGTAAAGTTTGGTTGAAATCGGACGTCATTTGATGTGTTTCGGACATAAAATGGAAAATTGATGTTTTATGAAAATTTGGAAGAAATCATGAGTTTTGAGGCTTGATCCGTTGCTTTTTATGTTATTTTGGTGATTTGATCGCACGAGTAAGTTCGTAGGATGTTTTTGAGGTTGTGTGTATATTTGGTTTGGAGCCCCGAGGGCTCGGGTGAGTTTAGGATAGGTTACGGAGTGCATTTTTGAACTTGGAAAGTTGCTGGTATGATCTGACCTGCAGGCTTCGCATTTGCGAAGCTTGGCTCGCAAATGCGAAGAATCCTTCGAAAATGCGAAGGTGCTTTCATTGCACAGGGATCGCAAATGCGATCATAGTATTGCAAATGCGAAAGCTAGGACTTTCGCAAATGCGACACTTTTGTTCGCAATTCCCAAAGTAGCAGGTCGGGGTTCGCAATTGCGAACCCCAGTTCGCATTTCCCACATCAGCAACCTGCATTTTTCATACTTAGACGAATTTCAAGTCATTTTTCACCCCACTTTCAAAATACAACTCCTTGGGCGATTTTTCAAGAACAAGTTTCATCCCAAATCATTTAAAAGTCGATTTTTACTTAACTCTTTCAATCATTAACATCATTTAACATATTTTTAACTTAAAATCAATGATTTTCATGGGAGAAATTGGGGGTTTTGGGTAGAACCTAGGTTTTCTATAAATTGGGGATTTGAACCTCAATTTGAGGTCCGATTATAAAACAAATTGCATATTTGAGTTCGTGGGGGAATGGGTAACCGGGTTTTGGTTCGAGCCTGGGGGCGATTTTGGAATTTTTGGGAAAAACTTGGGAAATTCATTTTTATGCATTCAAATTGATTCATTTAGTGTTTATTAAAGTAATTGAGCAAATTGTGACTAGATTCGAGCGAATTGGAGGTGGAATCATGGGATAAAGCCATAGTTGAGGCTTGAGTCGAGTTCAAGGCTTTGAGGTAAGTGTTTGGTTTAACCCTAGCTTGAGGAAATATGAGTTGAGTTTTGTTTTCTACTTGCTAAGTGATCGAGTAAGATGTATAGGCATGGTGACGAGTATCTATACATTGGTGTCTAGCATGACTGTGAGTCCTCATAATGCGATTATCATGTTTTGGTTGTAATTTTCGTGCTTATTTGAGGATTTCTATATGTTGTAAAGAACACGTGAAAGACAATAAGATCATTTGATTTCGTGGAGCATTGGCTCGAGTTGTGATACGAATTTTAAAGGTATACGAAATGATCTGATTCTTGGGAGCGTTGGCTCAAATGATAAGGTGAATTATAAGGTAAGAATTGAAAGCAAGAGAAAGAGTTATTGGTTATTCCCTTGCCGGGATATTGAGTTTATTGATATTATTCCCTTGCCGGGATTTAATTGTTTGACT
Organism: Nicotiana attenuata; assembly: GCF_001879085.1. Taxonomy (NCBI): domain Eukaryota; kingdom Viridiplantae; phylum Streptophyta; class Magnoliopsida; order Solanales; family Solanaceae; genus Nicotiana; species Nicotiana attenuata. The sequence goes on from NW_017672281.1 coordinate 72,820, forward strand.
GTATTCCCTTGCCGGGAATTCTTCCAATACTTGTTTACTTCCTTGCCCCTTATTTGTGACCGTTGTTTGGGTGAGGTAGAATGATAAATGATATGGAACGGGTTGCACGCCGCAACAATGATATTTGAGGATCGGGTTGCGCGCTGCAACATTGATAAATGATATGGATCGAGTTGCACGCCGCAACAATGATATTTGTGGACCGGGTTGCACGCCGCAACAGTGTTGAAATATTGGGGTCGGGTTGCGCGCCGCAACAGTTATTGATACAAATGCATTTATTTTGGGTAATAGTTTCTTGTTCGCTGTAAATCCTAAGTTGCTCTTAGATTGTCACACTGGATTCCCGTTAATACTGTTATCTCCCCACAGCATGTTTTCCCCTCCCAAATTGTTACTTGCCTTGTATTTCGATTCCCGCTTTATATTTATAATTGCACAGGTTTATGTGGTGTCCAGTCTAGCCTCGTCACTACTTCATCGGGTTTAGGCTAGACACTTACCAGCACAAGGGGTCGGTTGTGTTGATGCTACACTCTGTGCATTTCTTTGCACAGATCCAGGTTTCGAGCAGCAGCAGCAGCATTAGCACGGGAGAAGGCTTTCAGTATCGTGAGACCCGAGGTAGCCTTGCAGGCGTCCGCAGGCCCGACGTCTCTCTTATTCACTCTTTTAGACTGTTGTCTCCTTGTATTCGAGACAAAAACAACTTATGTGTTCTTTCAGACCCTTGTATTTAGAAATTCGTAGCAATTCGTGAGTATTGTGACACCAATCCTGGGTAGAGGCTTATATTGACTACTCCGTGTTTTATTTAGTTTCTATAATTAAGACTTCCACTATTATTTAAATTTGTTGTTTTATATTGTTTCCATAAATTGTTAAAAAAATTTGTTTATTAATGGAAAAGTAATTAAAATGACTTGCCTAGCTACTATGAGTAGGCGCCATCACGACTCCCGAGGGTGGGAAATTCGGGTCGTGACACGAAGCTGTCCTCGTCCCTCCATGAAGGCCACCATAGGGGGAGGAATGACAAGCCTCTAGAATGCTAGATTGCTCCTCTTCAGGTACACACCTCCGGATCACTCCGTCGGTGCAAATCTTGAACAGGTATGGCTGTTACACCCCGAGTTTTCATACGTGAGAGTACGTCGTAAGTCATTGATGTAAGCTCGAAAATGAGATTATATTTGGAAGCAAATAAAGTAAGTTAATCATGTTACCTTGGAGGTTACAAATATTTAATATCATGAATAACAAGTACCAAAAGGGGTTGGAAAGCTTAGTCGCTAAACGAATTGAAGAAAATAAGTTTCTTCAAAAATCGACAAGTTTGGAATGTTATAACATATTCTTTTGGGGTGATACTAGGGTGTGATTAACATGATGAGGAGGTTAATTTATGAGTTATTGTAGTCGTATGATAGTCGTGTGTTATGTTTTTAAGTCAAACGAGTTATGGAACAAAAGTTAGCAAAGGTCATCACAAGTTGCATTTATAATGTGCTGAAATTTAGGTCAAATTTAGATGCACTTTTCTCCAAATATACTTTGAATCATGGGGTGTTCTACCTACCAAATTTAAGATCTACGAGTCTAGTTTTTAACGCATTAAACCGTTCATCAATACGACATCGGAGTAGAAAAATATTCGCGTTTTCGCGAGACCGCGCAAGCAGCTCCTAATGGGACCCACTTAGGCGGTGGTCGACCTACTTCACTTTATAAACGATTTGGACGCCTATTTTTCACTTATATTAAACTCCACTTCGTCTCCAAACTTCTCCTAACCCTTCTAAACAGATTCCACAAGGGTTTGAAGTGATTCCAAAGTGATTACACCATATTTCAACATCAAAACTTAGTTCTAGTGAAGAACAACACCTCTTTGAGGTTGTGTTGTCATTGAGGATTGTTGTGGGCTGTATTTGGATGAAATTCCAAGTTTTTGCTGCTGTCTAAGGTGAGTATAACATCCTACTAATTGTGCTTAAGCTTTATTTTATGTTGGTTAAGTTGTTAGGATGATAAACTACAAGATAGTACTTGAATTAGCTTAAGTCACTTCTATGGTGTTGTATTGCTATTGAGGGTTGATTTGAGCTGAATATAACTTGGATTTCGACTTGAAGTTACTATAGGAGTTGTGTGTATT
>NW_017672281.1:75109-85280 GCF_001879085.1 Nicotiana attenuata
CTGGTAGTTCTTTGTAACATTTCCGGGTCGTTTGACACGACTACGGTGGCCGTCGTATGTATGAAGTGATTAGGTTGTGTGTGGACTGTTTTGGGAGGCTCAATATGATTATTATTGATGTTGTTTGGGCTGTTTGGTGATTGTTTGGAATTGTGTGAAGTCATATATATAGGGGAGGTGCTGTCCGTTTTATCGTAAAATAGGTTGTGGTCGATACATAATAGTTATGACGCTTGAATGATAACTACAGTATCGTTTCTCTTATTGTAGACTAAGGAGTCGTGAAAATTGCATAGCTTGAGATTGGGGCAGTATATACAAGGTATGTTAAGGCTCTTCCTTCATTCTTTTGGCATGATCTAAAGTGAAACGAACATAAACGATACGCTATTTCATAATGAATCTACTCCTAGCAACTAAGGTTGTCCATGTTATTCTTTCCTTACAAAGTTATTCCAAGAAAGTATATATGATCCTTGAGTCCTAGTGAAGTTCATATTGATGGTATGATGTCCATAATGTTAATCGATGGTGCAATGACCTTATGTCACTCCAAAAGGTTTAGAACGTGACTCCATGAGTCCAGCATGCATTATATATGTATCTACTTTACTCTACCGAGCCGCGCTATAGTCGGCCGGGTATGGCACCTATTGTGCAACAACTGATCAGTTGGGTTTACCGAGCTCCACGTGGCCGGGTACGATTCTACCCAGCCTTATGATGGCCGGGTATGTTTTTACCGAGTCCTCTTTGAGGCCGGGTATGATATGATGATGATGATGCCCACAGAGGCGTATGTTTTTAAAAGCTTATGTATATATATGTATTATGCATTTCATGTCAGTAGCCCCCAGAGGCACTCAGATGTTACAGGTTGTATCTCCTCTATCTCTCTTTACGTTACTGATCTTGTTTATGCTTTCCTGCCTTACATACTCGGTACTTTATTCGTACTGACGTCCCTTTTGCTTGGGGACGCTGCGTTTCATGCCCGCAGGTCCCAATAGACAGGTTGACATTCCTCCTAGTAGGCTATCAGCTCAGCGAAGGTGTTGGTGTACTCCACTTGCTCCGGAGTTGCCTATTTGGTCAGTATGCTTTGGATATGTATTGATTGGTATAGCGGGGCCCTGTCCCGACCTTTATGATTTTATGTACTCTTAAAGGCTCTTAGACAGATGTCAGGTGTATGGATACTTGTATGGCCTTGTCGGCCTATGCTTTGAGTTTACAAATGGTCATGTCGGCCTTATAGGCCCATATGTCATATGTATAAATTTGTATATCATGTTGGGTCATCATATGTTGAGTATTCCCTTATGTTTATTCTTGTTATCTCATGACGGGTTTACTAGCTCATTTACCCATGATAGTATGATAAGAAAGATATGTTACGTTGGTACTCGGTTGAGTAAGGCACCGGGTGCCCGTCGCGGCCCTTCGGTTTGGGTCGTGACAATGGCTCATCCCAATAGAAGTCCAGACTATCCCGTTTGAGCTTCTTCCATTGGTTAGAAGAGAGCTCACGCGGGATGATGCAAGTGATAAGTTAGGATTTTAACGTGTTTTATGCCCCTACTTGCCTATGCTTTGGTTATAAATTGCTACAAAATAGTCCCAAAATGCTCACAAGTTGTACTTGATTGCAGGTTTGATCGACAAAGCGACGAATGTCAAAGATCGGCTCAAAAAGGAGTGAAACCTGCTCAAGTGTGAAAGACTAAGCAAGTTGAGGAAAAGAGAACCTAGTGCGGACCGTGCAAATGTGAACGCGGCCTCACTAGGAGGTTCAGAGGATGGCAGTTTCAAGGGGCATGCTACGCGGCCGCGGTTGGATTCTCACGGTCCGCGGTCAGGCTCCGCGGCCGCGCTACTCTTTTCCGCGGTCAGGTTGCTTGGTCTAATCGGCCTACCCAATTGGTCTTGAGAGAGTCAATTGGGCAAAATCACTCTCTCTACCGAGAGGTGTGAGAGTGGGTACAATTGTGCAACGGTTATAGCATAAGCCCCAAATATGTCAATCTATCCTTAATAGCATTTACCCGTTAATTAGCCACCTAGGCAATGCCACGACCCTAGTGCCTTTCTCTATATTAAATACAGCGTAGCAATATTCTCGTAGCATAATTTAGTTTTTAATCATTAGTTTTATAATAGTAGTTGTAAAAGTCAAAGAAACCCAAAAATGTTTGAAGTGACATTAGAAGCACAACCGCAATTCTAGACTAGACAAACAATACAACTCTACTACTAGCACCCTATGGAATTTCGATCCCGAACAACTATTCGGGTAAAGGCTATTGCGACCTGCTCTTCTTACCTTAGTGTAGTGTCGAGTCGGCAGCGATCACTTTTTGGCACCGTTGCCGGGGAGCTTACGGTGTTGACTATCTGTTTGGTTAGTTTTGTGTTTTGCTTCTCTTTCCTTCTTGTTTACTAGTTTTGTTTGTGTCGATTACTCAGGTACTATGGCTTTAAATGGAAACGACCCTCTTGGAAACATGCTCGCGGGGGAGGAGGTTGAGGAAATTTGAGATGAGGAGGTACCTCTTGTACCTCCCGGACCAAAAAGAGGCCGCCAGGCCAATGTAAATGACAACGTCCCAGACCCTCCTCTGCCACCTCCAAGAGCGGTTCCTCGGGTGCTGCCAAATCAAGGATATGCAAGTGCCATTGTTCCTCCCCGAATCCGGGCGGGGAACTTTCAAATCAAAAATGTTATGTTGACCTTGCTCGAGCAAAGAGGGTATTTTACAGGCGCCTCCGATCAAAAGGCTTACAAGAACTTGAAGGGGTTCGTAGATACTTGCTGGGGAAGCAAGCAGACAAACGTGTCCGAGGATGCGTTGAGATTGAGGCTTTTCCCGTTCTCTCTTCGGGGTAAAGCGTTGGATTGGTTAGAAAGGCTCCCCAATCATTCTATAACCACATGGGATGAATTGGCGGACAAATTTATTGCCAAGTTCTTTTCTCCAAGTCATATGGCGGCTCTTCGGGATGAAATTCTAGCTTTCAAGCAAATGCCAACGGAACCTTTGCACGAGATATGGGAAAGATATAGAACAATGGTGAAGGAGAGCCCTAATAACGACATGACCGAGGCGATAATCCAGCAAACTTTTTATAGGGGCATCAACACCACGAATCAGTGCATTGTGAACCAATTAGCCGGTGGGAACTTTATGAAACTTTCTTACCAAGAGGCTTGTGATGTACTTGATGAAATGGCCGACACTTCTTCGGCATGGCAAAGCCGAGCAAATGTACCCCAAGGTGACCCCACGATCATCCATTTGCACAAGGAATTGAATGATCATGGCCAAGCTATTGCCGAGCTTACAACAACTATGAATCAATTGGCGAAGGCGCAATTGCAACAAGTTCAAAACCCACGCCAAGTCAATGCAATGGAAAGTGTTTCTATGCTAAAAAGGAGGCAAAAAGGGCAACAACAACCTCAAGGTAATGGTGAGCAATTTGACAACAACAATGATGGTGGTGGTTATTTGAATGAGTGCTATGATGATCAAAGTGAGGAATGTCAATATGTCAATAACTTCCAAGGGAATAGAGGAAACCAAGGGAATCAACAATGGCGTCCCCAAAGCAATTGGGGCAATCAACAAGGCGACGGTAATTGGAATAACAATAACCAACAATAAGGCGGTAGCAATTGGAACAACAATAATCAAAACAACAATTGGGGTAACCAAGGTAACAATCAAGGCAATTGGAATGGGAACAATAATAATTGGAGCAACAACAATAACAATCAAGGAGGGTGGAATAATGGTGGAAGGGGGCAAGGCTTTCAAAGGCCCCCCATGTTCCAACAACCAAACAATCCACCCCCCTTTCAATCTCAAGGGTCTAGTTCTTCCGGAAGTGATATGGGGAGGATAGAGATGATGTTTGAACAGATGATGAAAAAGAACCAAGACTCTGATGCACAATTGGTTTCTCATAACACATCTATCCGGAACCTAGAAGTGAAACTAGGCCAAATTTCTCAAGCTTTGAATACCCAACCTAAGGGTGCGCTACCGAGTGATACGGTAGTGAACCCGAAGGAAGGTAATAATCATGTGATGGCAGTCACAACGAGAAACGGAAGAGGCGGTGATATGCAGGCCTCGAATGAAAATCGAGTTGTGAATGATGATGTTGGGTTCCAAGAAGATGTGGGTCCTTTGATTGTTGAATATATGGTTGAGACAAATGTGAACAATGAAGTGAGAATAGATATTGATGAGGCCGAGGTGGACACTCAAGAGGCCGTGAACCCGTCTAGGGAGCACATAATTGACATGCCGGAGCCGGTGGTGCCAAAAGCCAAGGCACCTTTGCCTAGACCACCTCCACCTTATCCTCAGCTGTTAGCAAAGCAAAAGAGTGACAATCAATTCAAGAAGTTCATAGATATGATGAAAAGCCTTACAATCAATGTGCCTTTGGTGGAGGCACTTGAACAAATGTCGGGCTATGCAAAGTTCATGAAGGATTTGGTCACAAAGAAGTGTTCCATGGATTGTGAAACAATAAACATGACTCACCAAGTTAGTGCGATAGTGCATTCTATGGCCCCGAAACTTGAAGACCCTGGAACTTTTACTATCCCTTGCACTATCGGTAGTGCGAGTTTGCTAAGGCCCTTTGTGATTTGGGGGCTAACATTAATTTGATGCCATATTCAGTCTTCAAGACTTTAGGAATTGGGCAACCTAGGCTAACCTAGATGAGACTTCAAATGGCGGACCGGTCGATGAAGCGGCCTTTGGGTATAATTGATGACGTTCTTGTCTGAGTGGACAAATTCATATTGCCGGCCGACTTTGTCATATTGGATTGTGAAGTGGACTTTGAAGTGCCGATTATTCTTGGGAGACCTTTCCTAGCTATGGGGAAGGCCTTGGTTGATGTTGAAGCGGGTGAGTTGACATTCGAATGGGAGATGAGAAGGTGGTATTCCATGTTTGCAAATCAATGAGACAACCCAATAGCACGGAAGTGTGTTCACTTGTGGACGTTGTCACATCTGTGATAGTGGATGACACAAGCTCCATGATAAATGTTAAAGATCCTCTTGAGGCAGTACTTCTTGATATGGATGTCGATGATGATGCTAGCAGAGTGGAGTGCGTGAATGCATTGCACAGTATGGGTTCATATTCATATGAGCCTAGGAAGTTATCTTTGGATCTTGATAACCGCAAAACTCCACCAACTAAGCCATCCATTGAGGATCCACCGGTGTTGGAGTTGAAGCCACTTCCTCCACACCTCAGGTATGAATTTTTGGGCTCTAATTCAACTCTTCCAGTTATTCTTTCTACTTGCCTTACTAACTTGCAGGTTGAGGCCACTTTGGAGGTGCTTCAAAGGCGAAAAAGGGTAATAGGATGGACTCTGGCGGACATTCGGGGAATAAGCCCCGCATTTTGCATGCATAAAATTATCTTGGAGGATGATGCAAGGCCTTCCCTAGAACATCAAAGGAGGCTAAATGAAGCAATGAAAGAGGTGGTGAAGAAAGAAGTGATCAAGTGGCTTGATGCGGGTGTGGTGTATCCGATTTTCGATAGTTCATGGACTTCTCCGGTCCAATGTGTGCCAAAGAAAGTAGGGATGACGGTGGTGACAAATGACAACAATGAACTTATTCCCACTCGGACCATTGCCGGGTGGAGAGTTTGTATGGACTACCGGGAACTCAACAAGGTGACCCACAAGGATCATTTTCCCTTGCCATTCCTCGATCAAATGCTTGATCGCCTTGCGGGGCGAGCGTTCTATTGTTTTTTGGATGGGTACTCGGGCTACAATCAAATCTTAATTGCCCCGGAGGACCAAGAGAAGATCACTTTTACATGCCCCTATGGTACATTTGCTTTCTCCCGGATGCCATTCGGGTTGTGCAATGCTCCGGCGACCTTCCAATATTGCATGATGGCTATTTTCACCGACATGGTGGAAGACATATTGGATGTCTTTATGGATGACTTTAGTGTGGTTGGTGACTCCTTTGAAGAATGATGGTAAACTTGGATAGAGTCTTGGCCCGATGTGAAGAAACTAACCTTGTTCTCAATTGGGAAAAATGCCATTTTATGGTTGAAGAAGGTATAGTGTTGGGTCACAAGATTTCTAAGCATGGGATTGAGGTAGACAGGGCTAAGATCGAGGTGATTCAAGGCTCCCTCCCCCCACTTCTGTCAAAGGGGTGAGGAGTTTTCTTGGGCATGCCGGGTTCTAGCGGCGGTTTATAAAAGATTTCTCAAAGGTTGTGAATCCCCTTTGCAAGTTGCTAGAGAAAGATGCTAAGTTTGTTTTTGATGAAAAATGCATGGAGGCCTTTGAACTTTTAAAGCACAAGTTGACCACTACCCCTATCATAACTGCACCTAATTGGAGTTTACCCTTTAAACTAATGTGTGATGCTAGTGACGTTGCAGTGGGGGCGGTGTTGGGTCAACGGGTTAACAAAATGTTCCATCCCGTGTATTATGCAAGTAAGACTATGAATGAAGCTCAACGAAATTACACGGTGACGGAGAAGGAGTTATTGGCCATTGTGTTTGCCATGGAGAAAAATTAGACCATATCTTATGGGGGCCAAGGTGATTGTGCACACGGACCATGCCGCCCTTAGGTATTTGATGACCAAGAAGGATTCCAAGGCAAGATTGATGAGATGGGTGTTACTCCTTCAAGAATTTGATTTAGAAATAGTGGACCGGAAGGGAAGTGAGAACCAAGTTGCGGACCATTTGTCCCGGTTGGAGGAAGAAGGGAGACCATGTGACGGCCTTGAGATAAATGATACATTCCCCGACGAGCAACTTCTTTCCGTGTCAATGTGTGACATGCCATGGTTCGCGGACATTGCCAACTTCATTGTGAGTGGAATTGTCCCGTGTGAGCTCTCTTCCAACCAAAGGAAGAAGCTCAAACGGGATAGTTTGGATTTTTATTGGGATGATCCGTACTTGTTTAAGATTTACACGGATGGTGCGATTAGAAGGTGTGTCCCGGAAGGTGAACAATTGAGCATTTTGGAGGCTTGTCACTCCTCCCCCTATGGTGGCCATCATGGAGGGGTGAGGACGGCTTCAAAGATCTTGAGTGCGGCTTCTATGGCCGTCTTTGTTTAAAGATGCTAGTGACTTGGTAAAGAGATGTGATGCATGCCAAAGAGCCGACGGAATTTAAAAAAGGGATGAGATGCCTCACAATACGATTCTCGAGGTGGATATTTTTTATGTTTGGGGCATTGATTTCATGGGTCCTTTCGTGAGCTCTTGTGGGAACACTTATATTCCCGTAGCGGTGGACTATGTCTCAAAGTGGGTTGAAGCCGTGTCTTTACCTAACAATGAATCCCGGAGTGTTGTAGCATTCTTGAAAAAGAGCATCTTCACAAGGTTTGGCACCCCTCGTGTTATCATTAGTGATGGGGGGTCTCACTTTTGCAACAAGGCTTTCAACTCATTGCTTGCTAAGTATGGAGTAAATCACAAAGTGACCACCCCTATAATCCTCAAGCTAGTGGTCAAGTGGAAGTCTCCAACCGAGAAATAAAGAGTATCTTGTCCAAGACGGTAAATGCTAATAGGACCGATTGATCGAAAAAGTTGGATGACGCTTTATGGGCATACCGGACGGCTTACAAGACCCCAACTGGTATGTCCCCGTACCGGTTGGTGTTTGGAAAATCTTTCCATCTTCCGGTAGAATTGGAGCACAAAGCTATGTGGGCCTTGAGAAAGTTGAACTTGGAATGGGATGTTGCAGCGAATCTCTGTGTTGAGCAACTTAATGAGCTTGATAAGTTTAGATTTCATGCCTACTCCAGCTCGTCCTTGTATAAGGACAAGATGAAGTATCTTCATGACAAATATGCTCGGGGAAAGGAATTCAAGGTTGGTGATATGGTTCTTCTTTTCAACTCCCGGTTGAGGTTATTTCCGGGCAAGCTCAAGTCAAAGTGGAGTGGGCCATTTGAAGTTGTATGTGTGACTCCATTTGGTGCTCTTGATCTCAAGAACAAGAACGATGAAGTTTTCCGGGTCAATGGGCATCGTGTCAAGCATTATTTGGGGAAGTTTGATGATAGCCACGTGGTGGCACTCATTCATTTGAAGTGATGTGATGGTAACATGAGTCGTGTCGCGACGTTAAATCAGGCGCTTCTTGGGAGGCAACCCATATCTTTTTCTTTATCTTTGATTTTCTTTGCAGCTTAGGATTTTTGAGCTAATTGTTTGTGAGATGTTGCAGGGATTGTGTTGAAGCAGTGCAAAACAAAGGAAAAACATCTGGTAGTCTCTAAAGTTTGCTAGTGCGGACCGCGGTGCACTTTTGTGCGGTCCGCGCTGGCATGTTAATAATGCAGTGCTCTCTGAAGTTTCCACCACGGCCGCAGTCAAGTTTGTGCGGCCCGCGGTGGACCTTCGCGTCTGCGGTATACTTTAACGCGGTCGTGCAAGGTTGCCTTTTGAAAATTCCTATGTTGAAACCCAGTGCGGTCCGCGGTCGCTTTTGTGCGGCCGCGCTGGTAGGTGAGTATGGGGCCCATAGTTTTTTCTATAAATAGGGCCTAAGGGTTTCATTTTACCCTTTTCGCACTTTGAAAACCCAAAGCTATATTGCATGGTCATCCCTCTTTTGAGACCATTTTTCTGACTTGCTTGGACTAATTGCACTCAATCTTCACAAACTTGGTAACATTTCATGCATTTGTGATTAATTAATTTTTTATTTTCTTTTCTTTTTTATACGGCTTGCTCAGTAGTTTTAGCTTCTTCTTTTTATTTAACTGTTAGTTTAGGGTAGTTTAAAACTAAGGTAGTATACTGAATATGCTTAATCATTGGGTGAACTGAGTAGGGACAAAGTAGGTGTAAAAGCATGAACAAGATTGGCTGAAATGCAACCCTAACTTAGTACCCATAAACCCTAGCTCAGCGCGGTCCGCGGTCACTTTTGCGCTACCGCGCTGCCCTGACACATTCCGCGTTGCAATTTTATGCGGACCGCTGTGCTTTTGTGATTGAAAGATAAAAGTCTCCAGCGCGGCCGCATTGCTGTTTGTGTGGTCCGCGCTGGCCCACCGCGGCCGTGTTGCATTTTTGTGCGGACCGTGGTGGGAGATTCAGAGAGTGGTAATTTTGGGCCTTTGCCCAGTGCGGACTGCGGTCACTTTTGTGCGGTCCGCGGTGCTATGTTCTGCAACCTGTTCTTCAACTATGTACTGAAATTATCTCTACAATCTATTTGATTCACCTGTTTCACTGCATGTGCTTAAACTAACAATGTTAGATGCTTATCTTTGCAGATAATGGTTAAACAAAGAGGCACCAAACAATCACAACAACTCGGGAGAGGTGGTTCCTCTCAAGGGGGTAAAGGAAAGAGAATTGCAAAACTCACTCCCTAGGCTCGGGAGAACATCAAAAAGACCCGGAAATTGATAAGAGCTACTGACAAGGCTGCTTCTCATTCATCGGGGAGTGAGTATGTNCAACTGAGCCAGGCACTTTATAGCATGAACAACTAGATGTCAGCTGCGACATCTAAGTTGTCTACTCTATCTTTCACTATTGAGGCTCAGTCTGCACCACAGATAGCTCAGATCCCTTAGTCTATTGAGGACACACTGAAGAAGATCCTGGAGAACCAGGAGAAGATGATGAAGACACAAGACGCCTTGTCTAAGGCAGTGGAGTCATAGGGCAAGGCTTTGAAGCAGCTTGCCCGGGAGCACAAGAAGATGAGGAAATCACGGGCTTCCAAGCAGTCTGTGAAGGAGCTCCAAGCTGATGTGGACAAGCTATTGGCGGACCAGATGCCTCTAGACTTGCTATTCGGGGATCCAGCCCCAACAGCAGCACCAGTAGCAGAGCCAGAGCAGGAGCAGACTTAGAGGCTTCCCAATAAGAAGAGGAAGATCCCTAGTGCAGACGATGCTGTCATCCAGTTGGTAGACCTACAGGAGGTCTCCTCCAGTTTGCCATATGATGCACCTGACATCCAGCCGGTCCAGGAACAGGCCCCAGTCCCAGCAACTGAGCAACAGGAGACCTGGAACCAGTCTGAGTCCGTACACTCAGAGACTGGGACGACTCGATGATCCCATCGCAGACGGACCAGGCCTAAGGGTAGCCCCGTA
>NW_017672281.1:85539-92792 GCF_001879085.1 Nicotiana attenuata
AAATATTCATTCTATTTTCTATTTTCGTATTTTCGTAAAAAAAATTTCATTTTTAGCTTCGTAGTTAGGCTTGCAGCCCTTTGTTTTGTTTTTGGCGTTTTCAATAAGCCCTTGGTTTTCTTAATGCCACGGTTCTTTCCAAGGGTGGAGTATTGTGTGAACCGGGCGGCTCATCCCGATGATGGATAGTGTTATTGTATTGTTGTAGATACTGTACTATTCTTTCATATATCTATTTGGTTTCTGCTAGGTTGATATTGTTTCCCCCGAAGCATGTACCCCCTCCCTCTTAAACTGCTTATTACCTGTTTATTCTTCCGCCATATATTATATAACTGCACAGGTTTATCTGGAGTCTGTTTCTAGCCTCGTCACTACCTCGCCGGGGTTAGGCCAGACACTTACCAGCATATGGGGTTGGTTGTGCTGATACTACACTCTGCACTGTGTGCAGATACCAGAGCAGCGTTTGGTCAGCAGCAGTAGTTCGGGAGCCAGCCTTCAGTCCACCGAGATCCCGAGGTAGTCCAGCAGGCGTCCGCAGGCCCGGCATCTCTTCTATCTCTTTTCATGATTATGTTATCACTTGTATCAAAACAGACAGAGTTTCTTTCTTTTAGACATTTGTATGTAGTAATCTTAGACAGTCCGTGAATGTTGTGACACCAGTTTCTAGGTAGAGACATATGTGGGTTTCCGTATTGCTTAGTTTATTTTGTTTAAGTCTTCCGATTTAATCTAATTGGCCGCTGTTATTTAAACGTTTGTCACTTGTTCATATGATTTATAAAAAGGATTAAAATAAAAGAGTTAATGATTTCTAAGTTCGTGGCTTGCCTAGCTTCTACGAGTAGGCACCATCACGACTCCCGAGGGTGGGAAATCCGGGTCGTGACAAGTTGGTATCAGAGCTCTAGGTTACGTAGGTCTCACAACTCACGGACAAGCTTAGTAGAGTCTAAGGGATCGGTACGGAGACGTTTGTATTTACTCCCCAGAGGCTACGGAGTTAGGAAAACTTCACATTTGTTCTTTCTTGTCGTGCGGTTTTGTTTCTCAAATGCTAATTGAATTTCTACTCTGTTCTTTCATAGATGGCGAGAACGCGCGCTTCCTCATCTATCGCTCAGCAGCCCGAGCCCCTAACAGCAGCTTCCACGAGGGGCATAGGGCGAGGCCGAGGCTGTGCTAGATGCCGAGGCAGGGGCAGAGCTCAGCCCCGAGCAGCAACACCAGTAGCGGAGCCTCAGGTTGATTTTGATGAGGAGGTTCCGGCCCCAGCGGTTTCGGTGGGCCCAGCTCAGGTCCCAGAGGGGTTTATTTCTACCCCGGTTCTTCAGGATGCTCTAGTCCGATTAGTGGACCTCATGGAGAGTGTCACCCGGGCAGGCTTGCTTCCTGTACTCCAGCCACTTCTCAGGCTGGAGGAGGAGCCCAGACTCCTGCTACTCGTACTCCGGAGCAGGTAGCTCCCCTGATTCAGACTCCAGCAGTTCAGCTAGTTGGAGCAGCTCAGCCGGGCGTGGTAGCCCAGGCTGGTGATGGAGCAGCTATGTCTGCCGATGCTTTGTGGAGATTGGACAGGTTCACCAAGCTCTTCACTACTACCTTCAGCAGTGCATCTACTGAGGATCCCCAGGATTATCTGGACAGTTGTCACGAGGTTCTTCGGAACATGGGGATTGTTGAGACCAATGGGGTTGATTTTGCTACATTTCGCTTGTTTGGATCCGCCAAGACTTGGTGGAGGGATTATTGCTTAGCTAGAGCAGCAGGATCGCCAGCCTTGACCTGGGAGCAGTTCACGCAGCTATTTCTGGAGAAGTTTCTCCCTATTACACAGCGAGAGGCTTAGCGGAGGCAGTTCGAGCGTCTCCAGTAGGGATCCATGACTGTCACCCAGTACGAGACCAGATTCATAGATTTGGCTCGCCATGCCCTTATTATACTTCCCACNGCTTGAATCATAACTAAGGTCGTTGTGGGCCCTCGACTCGATGTCTTTAGCAATCCCCTAGCGTGTGTGGTGAGGAATCGAATTGTGAGTCCAAGTCCCGAGCCAATGGTCTAGAACTTGCCCTGAATGTTTGTTGAGGCGAAATCCTAGGTGAAATTTGACTTGAGAAGTGATTATAGGCTCTCCTTGATCCGAATGTTAAGTTGAACAATTCCATAGCCTACCAAAAATATGATCCCTAGTTAACCCTTTTGAGCCTTAAACCTTTTCTTTCAAGAACCAATGCTACAAGCCTATACCCGTTCTAAATGATTACCCTCTCTTGGCACCCAAATCTTCCCTTGAGTAATGGCAAATGTCTAAGTTTGGGGGGAGAGATAAGAAAGGAAACAAAGTGGTAGAAAGGTACAAAAGCAAAAGAAAAAGTAAGGCAATGAAAAAGCAAGAAAAGAAAAAGACAAAAAGAAAGTCCAAAGAGAACAAGAATAAAAAGGGATTCAAGGAAAACAAAAGTGAAAAAGGTGTGGAAAAAGTAGAAAAAGGAGAAATGTTTTGAATCGCATAAGAAAGAGTGACAATGTGTCTCTCTAACCCCTTGTAAAGAAGTGAAATACTCAAAAGAGTCAAGAGAGTTGTGCCAAAATGAATCAAAGGAAATGCTTAAGGGAAGATTGAACCCACTAGAATAAAAACATGTCCTACCCTTACCCAAAAGCCTTCATAATGACTCCACAAAAGCCTTATAGGATCTTGAGTTGAAGGAAACCTACATTAGTGGATACTTACATAAGGGGCAAGCATATGGTACCTAGAGTCTGACTTGTGACCTTCTTCTTGAGAGAGATGAGTGAAACTCCATCAACCTCGATTTGTGTGTTAATACTCAAAAAGGTGAGGTTCGCTTAGGGAGAGTTGAGGATGTGTGAGTTTGGGTTCCACAATGACCAAAGTAATTGAGATAAGTTCTTTGATAAAATGTCTCAACTCTTGATGCTCTTGTGTCACACTTGATCCATGGTTTTTCAAAGTTTAATGTGATAATGATGAATTTGTATTGAGGGCAATTGTTAGTCCCAATTGACGCTTGTTGAGGTTGCTTTAGGATAGCTGGAATCACTTGGATTTTCCTTTAAGGGGTGGGTCTTATTTTGTTTGCTTGAGGACAAGCAAAGGCTTAAGTTTGGGGGAGTTGATAAGTTAGGATTTTAACGTGTTTTATGCCCCTACTTGCCTATGCTTTGGTTATAAATTGCTACAAAATAGTCCCAAAATGTTCACAAGTTGTACTTGGTTGCAGGTTTGATCGACAAAGCGACGAATGTCAAATATCGGCTCAAAAAGGAGTGAAACCTGCTCAAATGTCAAAGACAAAGCAAGTTGAGGAAAAGAGAACCTAGTGCGGACCGCGCAAATGTGAACGCGGCCGCACTAGGAGGTTCAGAGGATGGCAGTTTCAAGGGGCATGCTACGCGGCCGGGTTGGATTCTCGCGGTCCGCGGTCAGGCTCCACGGCCGTGCTACTCTTTTACGCGGTCCGCGGAGCAGAGATTCAGAGAGACATAATTTGGCCAATTCCAAGCAAAGCGGCCCGCATTCATGTCTGTGCGTCCACGCCAACTTCCACCGCGGTCGCGCTACATTTTCACGCTGTCTGCGGTCCTCAACTTCAGAGATGCAGAAACCAGGAGTTCAAGAGCCAGTGCGGCCGTGGTCTTGTTTGCGCGTCCGCACTAACCCCGCGTAGGTATTTTTGTCCAGTTTTTCCATCCCAATATAAATAGGACCTTTTACCATTTTTAGGTTATGTTTTATGTTCTGAACGCAGCTGAGCTCGTGAGACCGAATATTGTAGCCTATTTTGGCACTTTTGCTCTTCATTATTGTAGTTTCTTCTTAGCAATTAATTAATATGCTTATTTCTTCATCTATTTCTTCAATTTCTGTATCTAGCATGAGTAGCTAAACCTATTTGCTAGGGTTGTGGCTCAACCCTAGTTTGGGTAATTGATGGGTGTTGCCATCTAAGGTTAAATTGATATTGGGTGTTTGTTATTTGGGTTGATCTTAGGTTTTAATTAAGGAATGATGGTTGCAAACACTGATTCTAGCTTTGTGGGTTTAACTCTTCTTGAGAAAGAGAGTCCATGACCCCAAAATTGACCCAACAAGGAATTGGGATGGACCCATGAGAAATGGTAGTCCCAATTAACGGGTTAAATCTCTAGAGAGTAATCACCCTACTTGAACCCTAGTTGCTTGGTCTAATTGGCCTACCCAATTGGTCTCGGGAGAGTCAATTGGGCAAAATCACTCTCTCTACCGAGAGGTGTGAGAGTGGGTACAAGTGTGCAACGGTTATAGCATAAGCCCCAAATATGTCAATCTATCCCTTAGTAGCATCTACCCGTTAATTAGCCACCTATGCAATGCCACGACCCTAGTGCCTTTCTCTATATTAAATACAGCTTAGCAATATTCTCGTAGCATAATTTAGTTTTAATCATTAGTTTTATAATAGTAGTTGTAAAAGTCAAAGAAAACCAAAAATGTTTGAAGTGACATTAGAAGCACAACCGCAATTCTAGACTAGACAGACAATACAACTCCACTACTAGCTCCCTGTGGAAATTCGATCCCGAACCACTATTCGGGTAAAAGATATTGCGACCCGCTCTTCCTACCTTAGTGTAGTGTCGAGTCGGTAGCGATCAGCCAGTCACAAGGAAATTAGCAATATCCGCAAACCATGGCATATCACTCATCGACACAGGAAGTAGCTGCTCATCAGGAAATGCATCATTGATCTCTAGGCCATCACACGGCCTTCCTTCCTCCTCCAAGCGGGACAAGTGATCCGCCACTTGGTTTTCACTACCTTTACGATCCACAATTTCTAAATCAAACTCTTGAAGTAATAAGACCCATCGCATCAGTCTAGTTTTTGAGTCTTTCTTTGTCATCAAATACCTAAGAGCTGCATGATCAGTGTGCACTATGACTTTGGCTCCCATAAGATATGGCCGAAACCTTTCCATTGCGAACACAATAGCCAACAACTCTTTCTCAGTTACGGTGTAGTTCCTTTGAGCCTCATTCATTTTCTTGCTCGCATAGTACACTGGATGAAACATTTTGTTCACTCTTTGACCCAAAACTACCCCAACCACAACATCACTCGCGTCACACATGAGCTCGAAAGGCAAGCTCCAATTGGGTGCGGTAATGATCGGGGTGGTAGTCAACTTATGCTTGAGAAGTTCAAAGGCTTGCATACAACCCTCATCAAACACAAACTTTGCATCCTTTTCTAGTAGCTTGCACAATGGATTTACTACCTTCGAAAAGTCCTTGATAAATCGCCGGTAGAACCCTGCATGCCCAAGAAAACTTCTAACCCACTTGATAGAAGTGGGGGGAGGAAGTCTTGAAATCACCTCAATTTTGGCTTTGTCAACCTCAATACTATTCTTTGAAATTTTATGACCCAAAACTATGCCCTTCTCAACCATGAAGTGGCATTTTTCCCAATTTAACACATGGCATGTCTTCACACCGGGCCAACACTCTATCTAGATTTTTTAGACACTCATCAAATGAATCACGCACAACACTGGTGTCATCCATGAACACCTCCAAAATATCTTCCACCATATCGGTGAAAATGGCCATCATACACCGTTGGAATGTTGTCGGTGCATTGCACAACCCAAAGGGCATCCGAGAAAAAGCAAAGGTGCCATATGAACAAGTAAATGTTGTCTTCTCTTGATCCTCTGGAGCTATCAAAATTTGATTGTACCCTGAATACCCATACAAGAAACAATATAAGGAATGCCCAGCAAGACGATCAAGCATCTGGTCAAGGAAAGGCAAGGTGAAGTGATACTTGCGAGTCACCTTGTTCAACTTACGGTAGTCCATGCACACCCTCCACCCGGTCACTGTCCGGATTGGGATAAGTTCATTATTAGCATTGGTAACCAAGGTTATACCACCCTTTTTTGTCACACACTGCACCGGTGAAGTCCACGAGCTGTCAGAGATAGGATACACCACTCCGGCATCTAACCACTTGATCACCTCCTTTTTCACAACTTCTTGCATTGCCTCGTTCAGCCTCCTTTCATGTTCCAATGAGAGTTTTGCATCATCTTCCAAAATAATTTTGTGCATACGGAATGCGAGGCTTATTCCCCGAATATCAGCTAAAGTCCATCTAATTGCCTTTTTCCGCTTTTTGAGCACCACCAATGTGGCATCTACCTGCATGTTAGTAAGACAAGAAAAAAGAATAACTGGTAAAGTTGAATTAGGGCCTAAGAATTCATACCTGAGGTGTGGGGCAATGGCTTCAACTCCAACACCGGGGGTTCCTCAATTGAAGGCTTTGTTGGAGGGGTCTTTCTATTTTCAAGATCCAAAGAGAGTTTCCTAGGCTCATAAGAATAAGAGTCCATTCCATGTAAAGCATTCACGCACTCCACTCGGCTCTCATCATCATTGACATCAAGATTCAATAATACGGCCTCCAACGGGTCCTCCATATTGATCATTGCACTGGTATCATCAATTATCATAGCCGTGACAAGATCCACAAATAAACACACTTCTGTACAATTGGGCTACTTCATTGACTTGCACACATGAAAAAAGACATTTTCATCACCCACCCTGAAAGTGAGTTCCCCTGCTTCCATATCCACTAGAGCCTTCCCCGTAGCAAGGAAAGGTCTCCCCAATATGATCGGGACCTTATAATCTACCTCGCAATCCAAGATCACAAAATCAGCTGGCAAGATAAATTTGTCCACCCAGACGAGCACATCATCAACAATACCCAATGGTTGCTTCATTGATCTATCTGCCATTTGTAATCTCATGGAAGTTGGCCTAGGTGGCCCAATACCCAAAGTCTTGAAAACTGAGTAGGGCATCAAGTTGATGCTTGCCCCTAGATCACATAAAGCTTTAGCAAAGTCTGCACTCCCTATAGTGCAAGGGATAATGAAAGCACCGCGATCCTCTAACTTCGGAGCCATTAAATGTACTATAGCACTAACTTGGTGGGTCGTCTTGATAGTTTCACAGTCCATGGATCTTTTCTTTGTCACCAAATCTTTCATGAATTTAGCATAGCCAGGCATCTGCTCTAAAGCCTCCACCAAAGGCACATTAATGGATAAGCTCTTCATCATGTCAATGAACTTTTTGAATTGATTCTCATTTTTCTGCTTGGCTAGCCTCTGAGGATAAGGTGGAGGTGGCCTAGGCAAGGGTGCCTTGGCTTTTGGCACAA
>NW_017672281.1:93709-166519 GCF_001879085.1 Nicotiana attenuata
GCCAATTGATTCACTATGCATTGATTCGTTGTATTGATGCCCCGATAGAAGGTCTGCTGTATCATTGCCTCTGTCATATCATTGTTGGGGCATTCCTTCACAATAGTTCTATATCTCTCCCAAATCTCGTGCAATGGTTCGGTGGGCTCCTGCTTGAAGGCTAAGATCTCATCCCGTAGTGTTGCCATGTGCCCTGGTGAGAAAAATTTGGCAATGAACTTATCCACCAACTCATCCCAAGTTGTGATGGGATGGTTGGGAAGTCGCTCAAGCCAATCCAATGCCTTCCCTCTAAGTGAGAATGGGAAAAGCCTCAATCGAAGTGCATCCTCGGACACATTTGTTTTCTTGCTCCCACAATAGGTATCCACGAATCCCTTGAGATGTTTGTAAGCATTTTGAGTGGCAGCGCCCGTGAAGTACCCACGCTACACCAGCAATTTCAGTATCACGTTGGTTATTTGAAAATTGCCCGCCCGGATCCGGGGCGGAACAATTGCACTTGCATAGCTTGGATAGGAAGAACTCTAGGAGCCACTCTTGGAGGTGGCGGAGGAGGGTCTGGAATATTCTCATTTGCATTGGCCTGGCGGCCTCTACGTTGTCCTTGAGGTGCAAGAGGCACCTCTTCATCTCCATTTTCATCAACCTTCTCCCCCGCAATCACGTTTCCAAGAGGGTCATTAGCATTTAATGCCATTTTTGTGCCTGAATTATTGACACACACAAAATAGTAACAAAGAAGGAAAGAAGAACAAAATACATATCTATTTAGATAGATAGCCAAAAACGTTAGGTCCCCGGCAACGGTGCCAAAAAGTTGATCGAGGCCAACCCTGCACTACTATTAAGTAGCGAGAGAGGTCGAACCCGATTTAGGGTCGGGATCGAATTTCACAAAGAGCTAGATATTGGAGTTGGGTGTCTATCTAAAGTGGAGTTAAGTATTTGCTCAAAATTGCACTTATACATATTTTTGGGTTTTAATTATGAGTCTAATTCTACAAACTACAATGCTCAATTGAACTACTATAAGCTAGGATTAAACTATTTCAAGTTGTTCAAATGATTAAAGGGGCACTAGGGTAGTGACCTTCACCTAGGTGGTCAATTGACGGAATCTTGAATCTAAAGCTAGATTGACACAATTGGGGAGTATGATATAACCATTGCTCGATTCTACTCACTGTATACCTCTCGGTAGTTCGAGCGATTTTGCCCGAATTGACTTTTTCTAGACCAATTAGGTATTCTAATTTGCACAAGCAATTGAGGATCAAGTCGAGTATTACGATCTCTCGGTTTAACCCCTTAATTGGGGCTATCAGTTCTCTTGAGTACGCCCCAATTCCATGTTGGACTAATTCTAGAAATTTAGGCTTTCTTTCTCAAGAAGAGCAAAAGTTAACTAAATACAAACTAGTGTTTGCAACCACTGATTTACTAATTAAACGTGGAATTATCCCAAATATCAAATACTCATAGTCAATCAAGCTCTAAAATACAAGACCCATCAATTACCCACACTAGGGTTGAGCCACAACCCTAGCTGATGGGTCTAGCTACTCATAATTAGAGAAAGAAACAAAGAAATAGATGAAGAAAACATTACTAAATTAAACTTGAAGATTCAATGTTGAAATGAAGAGAAAATTGCCCAAAATAGCTAAAGAAACGGAAGTCACGAGCGCAGCCTTCAGTACTTACAATCTGCTTTACCTAAAAATGGAAAAGAAGTTATTTATACTAAACTGAAATGTCTGGACAAAAATACCCCTGTGGGGTTAGTGCAGACCGCACAAAATGGTGTGCGGCCGCACTAGGGCTCTTGACATAAAATTCCAGCTCTCTGAATACAGGTAATGTGAACCGCACAAAATCGAGTGCGGCCACGGTGGCTTCTAGTGCGGTCCACATGAAATGGAGCGCAGACCGCATTGGCTTCAATCTTCAAAACTGGCACCTCTTTGATCTTTGGCTCTGCAGACCGCACTAAATCGAGTGCGGCCGCAGTGACACCAATGCGGACCGCATTAAATCTCATGCGGCCGCATGGCCTATTGGCCTGGAAATCACCTTCTCTGAATCTCACTTGTCCGGACCGCACAGAATGGTGTGCGGCCGCATTGGGCCAGTTTTGCATGAGCTTTGTTTTGTGTTGGTACTTTGTGAAAGTTTCACTCCTTTTTGAGATGAACTTTGACATCTTGTTGCTTTGTTGATCAAACCTGCAATCAAGCACAACTTGTGAGCCTTTTGAGACTATTTTGTACAGATTTCTAATCAAAACATAAGGAAGGAGGAGTATAAAATGTATCAAAATCCCTAGTTATCACTTACCCTAAGCATTGGGTTTCAGACCTCTTTTAGATCTAACCAAATCTGGTTCGATTCTTTGGTTTTAAGTGTTATCTCGTCTATATGCATCCTATTATGCGTAAACAAAATTTTCTTCTATGCCGATTTTTACTTACCCTAAAATTAGGGTTTCAAATTCTTTTAAATCGAACCAAATCCGGTTCGATTCTCTAATTTAAATGGTATTTCTTTCTATGATCATCTTATTCTATGCAGCATTAGATTTTAACCTTTTATTTATTTTAGATTTCTATCGATTTGTGTACTTTACCTAAAATTAGGGTTTTAAAATTTTCTCTTTTCCTTACTGATTTCGATTGCTTTCCTTTTGAGTGTTTGACTGATGATTTTCCATGTTTATGTGTTTAATTTCTACACTATATAAACCCCTCCCCATTCCCCTTTGAAACAGTTCTTGAATCATTAAAAAAATTACCAAAATTGAAGTTGTGTGCTCTTTTCTCTTTAACAATATTGTTCTGCACTTTGGTTCCTGGCCGGCTGAAAGCCAAGGCCAAAAGTTCTGGGTTCTATCTCTTTTGTTGATATTCATAACACTGTGGGCTTCCTTTCTTTCTTGTTTCATTTAACTGGTGAGTTACCAAACCTTTGTCATTTCATTCTGATTTACCTTTCATTAACATGTGTTTTCACTTCTGAAGATTTTTGTTCAATGTGTTATTTCAATCTTACGCTTTGCTAATCTAAATATCATTACGTTTGTAGTTAGAGACATGTGTAGACCTGAGTTGATTAATTTCTTTTATTTCTGCCTAGCCTATGTGTTACTGAGAGCCACCCTTCTACTGTTTAAAATTGCTACTTGAGCATGCTTTCATATCCCCTTTTTATGGATTAGCTGACTATGTATGAATGTATTCATCAAGTATGTAACAAGTCTGATTCTGAATTGGCTGTGATGTAACTTGTTTTGATTCCCCACTAATTTCCCTAATTAGTTCTCAGCCTATTAGATTTTGTTGCTAATTGATATGATTCATTCTTGTGACACTAGCCTTCTACACTTAGCATAATCTGAACTCTCTTTTTCTTCTTACTATAAGTCTATATTTCAACTTGTCTTGTTAATATATGCATTATGTGTTGAACTTATTTTTCTGAAATTTTGTTAAGTCTGTTCTTAAACCCAAGCATGTTCTGTTACCTGTTTTTTATGTGCTCAATTTGATTATGTCCTTCAGTGTTGTCCCTTAACCTCATTCTGTTCCTTTACTACTTGGTCTCTTTGAGTTCTTATTTCTTAGCCAGCTGAAAGCCAAGGCTACTTAGGTTCTGTCCTTTGACCTCCCTGGTGTGAGCACTTCTCAAGGTCCAATTGAGACCCTTGTGAACTCTAACACATTAGGACTTGGTCCTTAGTTACCCTCTGAATCTCTCCTATTAACCTCCTTAGTGTGAGCACTGCCCTGGGTTCTTGAAGCCCTTGGGAACTCTGACACACTAGGGTATTCGTTCTATATGCTCAACTCTATTATCTACCTACTGGAAGAATCAATTGATTTCTGGCTGCCCTATGTCAATGGAGATGTAATTCCTGGGCTATTGTGAACCATAGGAATGAAGGCCTGGCCTGGCCGGGTGTATCATTGGGCATGTTGTAGGCTCTTTATAGTTATTTATCTTCGCAATTTATTCCTATTTATTTTGGGTCTGTAATAATTGCTGTAATAACATTTGGGGTATTAGTAAAATCGGAAAAGGGTGCTTTATCTTAACATTTGCATTAAAATGTGTAGAGATCCTGCCTATATGTGCTTTATTATGCTCAAATGTGTTATTATGTTCAATTATTAAAGAAATCCTGCCTATAGGTATTCTGTTTTGCTCAAAAATGTGTCATTATGCTCAAACATGTTCGATTATTATGTGTTAGTATTCTTGCCTATAGGTTCTTCATTTGGTTCAAATGTATTCTGCTTTAACCTGTTAGAAACCATGCCTATAGAATATTAATATCTTAGTGTGCACATGCATTAGGCTATATAGGACCCTATTAATTTACATGCTTCCTAATCTGTAATTTAGATACCATGCCTATAGGATCTAAAATCAGTCTCAATCATAACTATAAAAATCCTGCATGTAGGGTCTAAAATCAGTCATCATTATTATCCTGCTCGTTTCTTTCAATTGCTAATGTCAAATTTTCAACATTGTGCTAATTATCATTATTAGAAACCATGCCTATAAGACTTGACTAAGCAGTTCTAAACATATTCCTATGATTACCATTGTTAGTAACTGCGTTAATCACCTAGATAGCATGCGTATAGGCTTAATCTCTCATACATATAATCAGTAGGCAACTGCGTAGTCTTTTAGAAATCGTATTAAGAAATTGGCTTCTATATATGAAATTGTCTGCCCATTAGGTAACAACTTATAGATAGTAAAAGGGTAGCAGGAGAGGATAGTCTATGCCTGCTGAATAATATGAGTAACACTCCATCTAGAGGGAGTTACGAAGTATTATTTAGGTTGCATGGGGTGATCCTTTAGGAAAAAAAATTAGGACCCCCATCTTGTCCTTAAATCAATTATTTAATAATGAACTTCCCAAATTCCTCGTTTTTCATGTCCTTGATCACGTAGACTAATTCGTATAATTGAGTTTGGCCAGGACCTACAGTTGTGGACCTCGAAGAGTTCCTAATACCTTCTCTTCGAGGTAATTTCGAGCCCTTACCCGATCTTTGGTGACGCAAACTAGTCAGATAGAGTTATCTGCAAAATAGGTGCCAAAACGCACCTCAAACCCGTTAGGTGGCGACTCTCTCTTTTAACACCCCTTCCTTAAAAGAGTTATCACGTGTCGAAACCTGATTTCACGAGAAAAAGGGGCGCGATAACCGCGTGAGTTTGTGTGTAGTGGTAAACTTTACACGATTGACAGAGGCATTTTCACCACTGGTGATGATCATGTTGATGGTCCTAGCAAGGGCATATCTTCCGTTGGACATGCGTTTTTGGGGAATCTGATCGATGGGGCAAAGAAGGCCAAGCATGGAAAAGGTCCCGCTGGGACCAAATAGATTAGGAATTATGTTTTACTTACTTTCTGTACTCGTTTTAGGCTTTAGTTGTAATAATGCAAATGCTTAGTGACTCTTTATAATTATTGTCATTTTAGTAGAGATTCGGTTCATTTATCGTATTAATGAAATGGCGAAGTTAATTGGCATCGGTTTTCTCCAAATTTATATGTCTCTTAGGCCTACCTCGAGCACAGTGAGGTCCCCAAATTAGGACGTGAATATATAATTCCGTAATATGTGTTTAAATACCGCAAACATCCTTTTAATACTCCTCAATGACTTGTTTACCTTTTGTTTTTCTTCTTTTCTTTATTTGTTTATTCCCATCCCCTAAAGTTGATTCGTGCATACTGTTATCATCAGCATATCAAACCAGATCTAGAGGTCCTCCACCTCCTCCTCCTCTAAGTGATCCTAAAAGCAAAGAAAAAGCCAGAATGGATGATACAAGTAATATCAGGAAAGATAATGCTACGAATGAAGAGAATGTCGAAACTTTAGATTGTCGAAGCACTCCAGCATAGAATGACTTGGTTTTACTGTTGGAACATTAAATATTGGAGTTACAAGGGGAACTTGAGCAGGTCCAGAACTTGGTAAACCTTTCCCTTACCCTGAACGTCCCTGACGTCAACCAACAAAACATCAAAAACCTAGCACCTCCCTAGAATACACAAAACCAACAAAATCCTCTCGCACCTCACCAATATGCCACACCTCCTCAAAATCCCAATCCTCCACCAGTACCAACTCCTCCACAACATCACCATCCAACCAGTATCCAAAAACCACCACCTACTACACTCCCCAAAGTGCACCACTATGCCCAAATTCCGGGAGTCCATCAAAGCAACCCCGTATAAGTAGAAACCTTACCCCACACCCCACAACAGACCTTATACATATCGGTGTCCACCAAGAAGGACCTGCTTATCAAGAACATGACAGAGGAGCTCAAGAAGCTTACTAGTCGGGTCCAGGGTGTTGAAGACGATAAAGGCATCGAAGGTCTGAATTATGAAGATTTGTGTATTCAGCCGGACGTAGAACTACTAGAGGGTTACAAACCTCATAAGTTCAAGATGTTTGACGGGACAGGTGATCCGAAGGTACATTTGAGAATATACTGTGACAAGCTCGTAGGGGTTGGTAAAGATGAAAGAATCTACATGAAGCTATTCATGAAGAGCCTCACTGGAGATGACCTCTCTTGGTACATCAGTCGAAACCCAAAGAAATGGGTTAACTGGGTAAGCATGGCGTCAGATTTTATGGATCGGTTCAGGTTCAATACAGAAAATTCGCCAGACATCTTCTACATTCAGAATCTTAAGAAGAAGCCAATAGAAACTTTCTGCGAGTATGCTACTCGATGGAGCTCGGAAGCTGCAAAGGTAAGGCCAGCGTTGGAGGAAAAATAGACGAATAAGTTCTTCGTCAGAGCTCAAGATCCACAATACTATGAGAGGTTGATGGTTATTGAAAACCATAAATTTTCTGACATCATCAAATTAGGAGAAAGAATAGAAGAGGGGATTAAAAGCGGAATGGTGACAAACTTTGAGGCACTCCAAGCTACAAACAAAGCCTTGCAGTAAGTGGGTATATCTAAAAAGAAAGAAGTAGGTGCAGTAATGGTAGCTCAGGGTCCGAAATCTCCCCTCACATACCAAACACCACCTCCCACATATCAGCCTTCACCTCCCAGATACCTACAACCCGCCGCAACTTACCATACCTATAACACCCAACCTGCATATTACCACTCACCAACACCAGCTCACCAAAACTACCAAAAACCCAGGCCAAATTTCGACCATAGACCACCCAGACAATACACTCCTATTGCTGAACCCATCTATCAGTTGTATGAGAGACTGAAGGCTGCCAGTCACTCTCATTCGTGTCGTTGCCATGGAAAACTTCTCTCAGTGGGTTAATCCAAGCAAGACATGTGCCTATCACTCGGGCATGAAGGGACATACTATTGATGAGTGCCGCACTTTGAAGGATAAGATCCAGACATTGATTGACACCAAGGTTATACAAGCAAAAGATACTACACCAAATGTTCGCAACAACCCCCTGCCGGATCATAGAGGCGAAGGGGTAAATATGATAGAAACTGATGAAGAATGGGATCCGGAAGGATTGATCGGTCTCATTCGTGAAGGAGATGAACCTCTAGTCACCCTCACGCCTATTATAGTGCAGATTCATTCACCAATTGAGGTCAAAGTAGCCGCACCAACTCCGTTTGAGGTTGAAGTAACAACACCCTCAGCCATGCCAACTCCGTTTGAGGTAGAAGTAACCACAACCTTCATTTTGACGGTAGCACCCACATCGTCCTTTAAATCTAATAATATACCATGGGACTGTGTTGCAGAGGCAAGAAGAAAAGGAAAGGGGAAAATGGAAGAAAGTGGTGTAGCGCAAGGTATGACTAGGACCAATAGGGTTTACACACCCGAGCATTTGGCAGTAACAAGCAAAGAAGCCGCTCCCAAATAGCCTATCATTGAAACTGGCCCAGGTGGGAGTAACCCCATTTAAACCAATAAAACTGTTTCGATTGTAGAGAATAGAAGGAAGTTGGGTGGAGAAACGTACCATCGCATTGAGCACGTCAATGCAATTGAGAAAGACAAGTGGTGGAGTAATAATATTAAAAGTATACTGTTATGGACAGGGTACGTACCCGGCAAGGGTCTCGGCAAGGATCTCCAAGAGATCAGCAAACCAATACAGCTAAAACGTCATGGCACAACTTTTGGGCTTGGGTATGAATACACTTGGCAGGAGTATCAGAATTGGTCGCCACAATGGCGTGGTCCTTATTACCTACTTGAGCAGCCAATACCGCATCTGCACCAGAAATTTCAACAGACTGACGTGATATGGGGATCTGAAGAAGATGAAGCTTTAGTTGGCCTGAGGAATCTATTTCTGGACAATGAAGACATGGACTGCAATGTAATAGTTTAGGAGGAGGAAGAGGAAGACTTACAATTCAGACCGTGGGAAAGGGAGTTGTTCTCAAGAACTGGACTGTTGCACCGTCCCGGTCCCGTCGAGTTCCTAGGTAGCCTGGCAATTAGCATGATCTATTTTTAAAAGCAATTTTCAGTATTTAAGATGTTTTCAGTATTTTGTTTTAGACACATTTTGTTTTGAAATAATTGCTCGAGTCATCGAGCCATACTTGTTTTAATGTTTCAAAATTTATCTAATGCATTGATATTTAGTATTTATTATTATCCTTTACATTTTCTCTCAACAACATTATTATTACTTATCTTGATGAACCGACGACTGTCACATGTAATGCGACAACGCGACATAAGGATAGTGATTCAGAGGAAATAGAAGAAGAAGAAGATATAATCCCTGAGGCAATTGTCAGAGAGGTGGAAATTTTTTAGAACAAGACTAAGTCAAATTTGGACGAAATCGAGATAGTCAATTTGGGAGATTCTGAAACAGTCAAAGAAACTCGCATAAGCCTTCGCCTGTCACCATCAGAGAAAGAAGAGTAAACCCGTTTCCTGAGAGAATACGACGATATCTTTGCATGGTCTTACGACGATATGACTGGTTTGAGCACATCTATAGTGGCTCAAAAGCTATCTACCAACCCGATGTGTCAGCCTATAAAATAGAAACTCAGAAAGTTCAAGCCTGAAAATCAAAGAGGAAGTCACCAAGCAGATCAAAGCTAAGGTCCTCAGGGTAGTTGAATACCCTACGTGGTTGGCCAACATCGTGCCAGTTTCGAAGAAGGATGGGAAGGACAGAGTGTGTGTCGACTATCGGGACCTAAAAAAAGCAACTCCCAAAGATGATTTCCCGTTACCCGATATACATATACTATTCGACAACTATGCCAAGCATGAACTCCAATCCTTTGTGGATTGCTTTGCGAGATACCATCAGATCTGGATGGATGAAGAAGATGCCGAGAAAACAACCTTTATCACTCCGTAGGGGATGTATTGTTATAAAATGATTTCGTTTGGCCTGAAAAATGCTGGAGCCACTTAAATGAGAGCCATGACGACTATTTTCCATGATATGATTCATAAAGAAATAGAGGTGTATGTGGATGACGACATCATCAAATCCAGAAGAAGCACAGATCATATAGCAGACTTAAGGAAGTTCTTTAATCTGCTTCGAAGGTACAATCTGAAACTGAATCCTGCAAAGTGTACCTTCAGAGTCCCTACTGGAAAATTGCTAGGCTTCATCGCCAGTCACCGAGGGATTGAATTTGACCCTTCAAAGGTCAAATTTATCCAAGATTTACCACCTCCAAAGATCAAGAAAGATGTGATGAGCTTCTTGGGGTGTCTCAATTACATCAGCAGTTTCATAGCACAATCGACCGTGATCTGTGAGCCAATTTTCAAATGTTGAAGAAAGATGCTGCAACAAGTTGGACTGAAGAATGTCAAAAAACTTTTGATAAAATTAAGGAATACATGTGCACACCACTAGTCCTAGTCCCGCTAGAACCTGGTAGACCTCTGCTACTCTATCTGTACTAGATGGAGCTTTCGGTTGTGTCTATAGACCTCTAATACCATCCACGTGGTGAAAGATTGTTCCAGACTCCGGACAGATGTGTCACAGCAGGGTATTCAAGCTATGATTTCCGCTCCAGTTGCTTATATCCCTGCACAGCCAGCTTGCGGTGCATGTCAGACGAGTAGAGGGCACCCAAGAGGGGGAGGCCCGACCCGTTGATGTGCTTTCTGCCGTAGGGATGAGGTCGCTTCATCGGGTGTAGTTGTATTTGTATGGTTTTGATTTGTTATAGAGGGGCGTCAGTCGTATTTTGTTTTGGTTCTGCTTATCGGGGTAGGCCTTCTTATTTTACTTCACATATGGGTGAGCTTTGTGATTTTGTACTCCGCTTATGTGTTTACCCCTGTTGGGAGATTCGATAATGGAAGCTCGTGTCTATCATTTTTTTTATTCATTAATGGGAGCTATGAGACTATAGGTGGACTTCTATTACTCATTTCGGTAGTTTGATATGATTTCGGGATGGTTGTTTACAATTTGTGGTTTAGATGCTCTACCGGTGTGGGAGTTCAGTATGTGCTGTGACTTTGCTGGCGGAAGTTGAATTAGTGGAAGGTTTTGGTTGCTATGATGTGTATACTTGTGATTTAGAGCTGAGGATGGAACCCTTGCATTTTTATATGGTTTGATATATTGAACCAAGTTGCATGCCACTGTAGAAGTTAAATCAGGATGAGATCCGTGTGATTAGTTCATATGTTTTTATTCTTCCTTGTGAAATTGATTCATTGGATGGTACTGATAGGGAGTGGAGCCTGTTGATCTTGTTTGATAGTTCTTTCATGTGTTTCCTTGTATATTCAGTCATATTCGTAATGTGCTTATTGAGTTTTAGCTTACGGGGTATGTGCACCGATGGTGTTAGATGTGACTTGTTGATTCGCGTGAATATTTTTGAGGTCGTTATGTTTCTTGCATCGTTGTTAGTGTTGAGAATGTTTGGAACATGGTTTTAGCAGACATGAGTCTTGTTACCACTACTGGATTTTATTATGGGCAGTTATTGTGGCTAGAGATGTGGTTATGGGCATATGTGTAATATGTTACGTTGTGCGGTTATATCTTGTGGGTGCAAGCATAAGTTATTGCAGATGGTTGAGGCTGATACCATGTCTTCATGTAGGAATCAGTTCTTTTGGTAATTATTGGATGGTGAGAAATTTAGTTCTAAGGTTAACAATGTGGGTGGAAGGAATAATTTCTAGTTGGGATGGTGTCGTTGGGCCTACATAGATTGGGGTGACGTGGGATCACCCGCGGGTGTATTTATGGTAGTTCACCCAGTGATTTGATGACTGCAGAATAGTTCTTGGCACGTTCGAGGACGAACGTTAGTTTAAGAGGGGAAGAATGTAACGACCCGATCGATTGTTTTGAAAATTAACGTCCCTTTTGGCAGTGTAAAATCTCGAGCAGCTTCGTATTATGCGTTGTGACTTGCGTGTATGGCCGAGTTTAGTTTTCAGATGATTCGAGATAAATTTAGAAGAAGGATTCATGTTTTAGAAGTTTAAGCAGTAAGTGTTGACCGAAGTTTTGACTTTTGTATAGACGACTCCGAAATGGCGGTTTGATTATTCCAATAGCTTCGTATGGTAATTTTGGACTTTGGCGTGCATCCGAGTTTAGATTTGGAGTTCCGTAGGTAATTTGAAGCATTTCGGCTGATCTGATATCTAATGTCTCTTATACGCGATCGCGAAGTTCAAGCCACGTTCTCGTAGGTTGTGCTGAGACAGACCATTTCCTTCTTCGCATTCGTAATGTGTGTTCGGCGATCGCGCAAATGTGAGTTTTGTTTCTTCGCCCTCGCATGGGCAGTTCCGCGTTCACGTAGCATAGCCCTGGCAGCTGGTATATTTTCTCCTTCCCGATCGCATATTTTCGTTCGTGATCGCATAGTACATTCTTGGGGCAACAGTTGTTCCCTTCTTCGTGATGGCATTCTTTTGTTCGCGATCGCGTAGTACATTTCTGGGTAGTAGTCATTCATTATTCGCGATCGCAATTACGATTTGTAAATCGCTAGGCAACAGAATATATTTTCCAAAATCGCGAGTTTTATCCATATTTCATCTCTTGATCTAGAGTCCTCGGATTTGAGCGATTTTCGAGGTGTTCTTCAGCTGGTTGTTTGGGGTAAGTGTTCTTTACCCGATTTTGATATTATTTCATGGTTTTATCTTTGTTTTCATCATTGAATTAGAGAATTAAGTTGGATGTATGGGAAAAAATTGTAAAATCTTTCAAAAGTGTAAAATGATGATTTGAAGGACGAATTAATATTGGAATTTGAAAATTTTGGTATGGTTGAACTCGTATCGGAATGGATGTTCGGGTTTTGTAAATTTATCGGGTTGCGAGGTACGGGCTCGGGAGTTGACTTATGGGTTGACGTTTTAGTTTTTGTTAAAGATTGAAGCTTTATTATCCGGAATCGTTTCCTATGAGTTTTATTTATGATTTGAAGTTATTTTGGCTAGATTTGAGCCGTTCGGAGGTTGTTTCACTCGAGAAGATTATTTTAGAGTATCGGTATAGCTTCTTTGAGGTAAGTATCTTGCCTCACTTTGTGTGGGGGAACGACCCCTTAGGATTTGAGTCATTTGTGCTTATTGTGTCATGTGAAGGCCGTGTACGCGAGGTGACGAGTACGTGCTCGGGCTTATTTGTCGAAATTTGACCGTTTTAGGCTCTTAGGTTCATTAGATATGAAGTTATTTTGTCATGTTAAGTCCATCATTTAGCAAATTCACCCTTACGTGTCTTATTTGGAATTGATTGCTTGTTGTTCTACCCTTATTGCCGATTAAACTCTTGTGTGCCTTAACTGAAGTTGTTGCCTCTTTTATTGCCATGTTATCTTTTCCGTAGATGCTTATCCTTAATTGAAGTTATTATTATCTTTTCCATAATTGCTTATCCTTAATTGAATTTGACGTATCTCTTCCGTAATTGCTCAACACTAAATAAAAGTTTTGTTATCCCTTATCATTGTTGACTTATCCTTATTTGGAACCATTGATTCATTTTATCCCTCTTATCGTCGAATTGTACTTTGTGGAATCATTGATACACATTATCTCTTCCTTGCTGAGCTATTCTTATTGAGACCATTATTCCCTGTTGTGTCTTTCCTTGTGATCTCGCTCTACCATTTCTTTGTGTTCTTAAGTTCCTGAGTTGATTTACTTGGGGTATCCTCATGTTATTGTTTTTCTTGCTGTTGTATTCAGTGTTTTTGAGCGGAGGGCTATGTGTGGTTGTGATATTGAAACTGTTTTGAGGAAATGTGGTGGCATATGGACACCTATTGTGAAAGTCATTTTTATTGAATTGTTATGTTTTGGCGCACGTGTTATTGTTGAGAGGATTGTTTGGGTGTTTGCACGAGGTTTCTGCCATGTTGTTGTTGCTATTGATATACATGCGATGGTATAAGATCTGGGTACTGAAACACATGCGGTGAGATAAGGTGGGCTTGATATGTGTGGCTAGTAGGGGAAATACAAGAAGCCATGCGGTGTGATAAGGTGGGCTAAAACGCGGGATGCTATTTCAGGAAAAATGATTTTCAAAACTAAATGTAAAGGCTCCCGCGGTGATATAAGAAAAGATTGTGATTCATTTTATGATTTGAGACTATGAGGCGGTACCATGGTGGTGACTCTTGTTGACATTTCCCCATTCCTTATTACTTGTCTTTGATTGTTGTTTCCTTAGAATACTACTAATTGCCTTTCTCCATGTTGCACTATTTTCTTAGTTTTGTGTAGCTAATCTTGTTGTACTACTCGTTGTTTCAATTTCATTGTTGTCTTTATTACACTGTACATTTTGTAGTGATCGTTTCTTATGTGCCATTCATCGTCTCTACTCTTACTTGTTAAATTGAATTGTGGTAGAAAAATTGTACAAGCATACACGTAGATAAATCACCCATATCGGTCTAAGAAGATGAATCCTGATGTTTTGACCATTTACATGTATCCCCATGTACTTGCCTTATGTGTGAGAGTTATCCTGTTGGCACATGAGTTGTCCATGTAGTCATGAGTCATTATTATTGTTGGCACGTGAGTGGTCCGTGCGGATATTAGATATTATCACTCCTAGGCGGTGTTGTTATGAATTGTAATGTGGGCACAAGAAGCCAAGTGTTTAGGGTCACGAATTGGGACCCGTGATTTTTGGGTTTAGTACCTCGTGAAAATTCGTGGATAAACTTGGTATGAAAGCGGTTGTTCCTACTGAGTTGTCACTTGTCTTCCTTTATCTGGTTTCACCAGATTTGAACTGTGTTCAGCTTACTCTACAGTGTTATTACATGTTGTGTCTCATTTCTAACTGTTGCTTTTAGTCCCTATTACTAACATTGTATTATAATTGTCATCATGCCTAGCTTTTTATTGATATCGTTCTCAGTTAGTTCTATATTTATACTTGTTCAGCTTGTTTAGTCCAGTGGATGTCTTGACTGTTCCCCCTCACCACCCCACCGAGGTTAGTCTTGATACTTACTAGGTATCGCTGCCGTGTACTCATACTACGCTTCTGCACATTTTTGTGCAGACCCAGGTGCCTCGTGTATTGTTGATTAATAGCTAGCTAGTCGAGCATTACTATAGAGACTCAAGGTAAACCTGTCGTCGCGTTCGCAGGCCTCGGAGTCACCTTCTGATATTGTACTTGTACTATTTATTTCTATTCGGAACTGTTGTGTTTAGGGATTATCTAGCAAACTTAGTAGATCTTATGACATGTACTACCGGTTTTCGGATTGTAAGTTGTGTATAAAGATTTCTATTTCATATTTATCAGTTGATGGTTGAATTCTTCTATTAATTCAGTAACTATTAGGCTTACCTAGTCCTAGAGACTCAGTGCCGTCACGACTTCCTACGGAAGGAAATTGGGGTCGTGACACATTATGAGTTATACCTATTGTTGGAGAGAGGGGTTGGTTGCATTGCTCGTCTATTTGTTGTATCGTGCAAATCCTTGCAGTTTTTGCAATCGTTCTTCGAGCGGTTTTGTTGAGGTCGTTTGTTAGCGTGTCAGTTAGCTATGCCGGGAGGAGTTTTTTCACAGCTGGGGGTGTCCGTAACTTTGTAGACATGAAGGCTCCTTTACCATGGGGTTTTGTTATGCTCCAGTGTGGGGGTGGTGACCCATCTTGTCTAGGGGATGCACTGGGCGTCATGCCCTCATCTACCGTTTCACAGCTTTCGTTGATGGCATTCATGGGGTTGGTTGGGAGGTCACTTGTTATCATCGTCCTTTATTCTCGTTTAGCTGCCATGTAGGCTTTTCTATTCACAAAGAAAGGAGGTCTTGGATTTTTTTACGTTAGTGACCTGTGTTAGTTATAGATCTAGAGGACACTAAAAGTTTAACTAAGAAATCTCCATAGACGGCACCAAATTGATTGACCAAAATATACATATCATGGTTCAAATAATTAAACTTATGTAACTCAGGTTTAATTTTAGTTAATAATAATATTCCTAGATGGAGTTCCAAAAAAGCAATAAATTAGATGGGTTTGGTCGGACAATGGCAACAACAAGTAATAGCTGTTCTAGAAAGCAAAAGCAAGAGCAATAATAAAGCATTCAATAATATTGAATAGCAATAAATGACATTTAAGCAAATAGGAGGAATGATTTACCCAGTAAAGGATGGAATAGGTGGATGTTCCTCCTGACACTGATGAATGACAGACAAATACTTGAACATTCAAGTTATTCTCAGATCTGATTGAAAAGAATGGACAAGAGTCTTAGTGAAAATGTGGTGTTTGTATCTTAGCAAGAGAGAGAGAGAGAGAGAGAGAGAGAGACGAATCTTTTAGGCAAGTGTGTTCTTTACAAATGAATATCACCTGCCCATACTATTTTCTCTTTTTCTATTTATGTGGGACATGTTCCTTAGAAATCCTAATAGTACAAATGCAGAGAATATTCACTAGAATATTCTCTTTAGAATCCTATCTTGAAAACTAGTCGTTACAACTCTGTCAACGATATTCGACCTCTACTTTGTCCCTGTGATATCTTGACTATGGCTCATGTCAACTCTTTCACCACGTCCCGCTAAGTCTTCGACGACGGCCTTCATTGATAAAGAGATCATTTCGACATGCTCCATCGCAAGAATATTTCACTAACACTGGATTTTGACCCATACAATATTCAATGAACCTGTGTACGGGTAAAATCAGGGGCAACGTCTACCCACGATTCTCCGATGAGAGAACAGAGTGGGAGCATGTGTTCGTAAGATTATAATCGAGGTCTCAGACCCATCGTAGAGTGTACGATATATCCGACATTAGATATGGCAATGCGACGCGCCCAAGGCCAAGTATAAGTTCTAGACCTCGGGAGACACGGTAAACGTTTATGCATGATGGATAGAGGACCGTGAGCACGAATCTCGCTCCCAACCGGATACCTTTTTTAGACTTTTATTAGTACTGAAACTCTCCTACTATATAAGGGAAAGTTTTTCTTTAGTCTGACACATTGTAACACCCAATTCAAAGCAATAAAAGGTTATTTTTTCCTACTATCTAATGTTAAGGACTTTTCTCACTTGTTCCGTTCTTCATTCACAACTGGGTTCGAACCGAGGGTCCAATCGAGGACGAGGTCACTGCTCAATCTAAGTGCGGACTTGATCATAACATTGCGATTGGTTTGATCATTTATTTTGTCTCTAATTAATTTTCTATAATCTCATGTCATGCCCCATTAGAGAAACAACAAGCGGGATATTTTAAATAATAATTGGCTCATAGAACCAAGTAAAATGCACACAACAAAAATCTTTGTTACACCTGTTAAACAGTAGAAACATGTAGATATACATATAGGTACATTTATGTGTGTGCAAGTGTGTGTGTATATATATATATATAGGTGAATGCCTTTACATAGATTGTATTTTTATTATGAATTTCATTATATTTGTATTATGAACGATGTTGTATGGGGCTGAGTGTTGGCCAGTCAAGATCGTTCATGTCCAGAAGGTGAAGGTAGCAGAGACGAGGATATTGAGATGGATGAATGGACACACCAAGTTAGATATGATCAGAAATGAGGTTATTCGCGATAAGGTAGGTGTGGCCCCTATTGAGGACAAGATGCAAGAAGCGCGGCTTAGGTGGTATAGTCATGTGAGGAGGAAGAGCAGAGACATCCCGGTGAGGAGGTGTGAAATGTTGATATTGGAGGGCCTACAGAGAGGTAGAGGTAGGCCAAAGAAGAGGTGGGGAAGGGGGATTAGGCAAGACATGGCGCAGCTTCAGCTGACCGAGGACATGACCCGTAAAAGAAGGTATGGAAGTCGAGGAATAGTGTAGTAGAGTAGATAGTCTAGAGTGTTTATAATAGTATTATTGGCACACAGTCTCCCTTTCTGTTGATAGTAAGTCTTTATGACTAACCGTTGTTTTATTTTCATTGTTGATCACCTTACTATCTTGTTTTTTATTTTGCTTTTATATGGTTTTTTTGTACTGTCCCTTCATGTCTATATTTCATTAGTGTGGTGCTTATGCTTTCCTGAGCCGAGGGTCTATTGGAAACAGCCTCTCCATCCTCATAAGATAGGGTAAGGTCTGCGTACACACTACCCTCCCCAAATATACTGGGTATGTTATTGTTGTTATTGTTGTGTGAATTCCATTAAATATATGAATATTTAATTGCCAATACTGTAACTAA
The DNA here is from genome assembly GCF_001879085.1 of Nicotiana attenuata. NCBI lineage: Eukaryota > Viridiplantae > Streptophyta > Magnoliopsida > Solanales > Solanaceae > Nicotiana > Nicotiana attenuata. The sequence goes on from NW_017672281.1 coordinate 111,447, forward strand.
AATCAATAAGCTATAGACTCGGTAGCAAGTTAAGAAACTATAAACTTTAATTCCCGAATCCTCCCTATATATATTTGCATATGTATAATTCAATTTTATGATCTTCTCGGATCATTATCTCAAATCAGTTAGTGTTAGTCCCGTACTTGCCGTTTTGCGATCATGCTTTCGATATGTTCGGGTAATTTGCATTTTTTACTAATTTCAACTGAAAGAGATCAAGAAAATATTCCTTGTCTTTTTTTGGTATATTTCTTGTTAATATGAATCTATCTTTCTCTGTTAATTTAATTAGTTCAAACTTTGATAGAGAACTACTCCTTTTTATTTTATTACAGGTAATGAACGTTCCATTGCTAAAGAAATCAAACTACTGCACTCTTTGCCGTATTTGTTAAGGATATAAAACTACCACACTTATATTCTGTTTGCCTAAGTTTCTAAAATCAGCTTATTTTGATAAGTGCTTTTCTCAAAAATATTTTTGGTGAGAAGCAGTTTGTGTTTGGGTAATTAATTTTAAAAAGCATTTCTGAATTGTAATTAGTGTTTGGCCAAGCTTTTGAAAACTGCTTCTAAGTGTATTTTTCAGAAAAGTGCTTTTGGAGAGAAGCTACTTTTTTCTGCTTCTCAAAAATTACTTCTGCTTCTCCTCAAAAACACTTTTTTTCCTTCCAAAAACTTGGTCGAACACCTAAATTTTTGGCCAAAATGCTTTTGACCAAAAAAAGTTCTTTTGGCCAAAAAAAACTTGACCAAACATGCTATTAGTTCAAGAACAAGTGTGGTTGTTTCTTTGTTTCTTATGCTTGTACAAAGCTGCATATTAATTGAATATTTGCATTTTTTATTGCTTTTCGAATGTTTGAATTATCCATAATAGAGGTTGTGACGTCAGATGCAATACAATGAATTGCTTCTCCACTTTTTTTGACTTCTGCGTTTAGATAAAGCAGTGTGTCAGCTTTTCAGAGTGTGGTAATTTCATGGGTGGTAAGTGAGAAAATAGTGAAATAATTTGTAGGCGATACATAAAAATTTAATGGGGTAATTTCAGTTTGAAATGTACAAAGAAACTAATAGGGTAATAGGTATCTATTGTCACGACCCATTTTTTCCTATAGGTCGTGATGACGTCTAACATCGCCGTTAGACAAGTTAACGGTGAACTAACCATGTAATTGTTCTTTTTAAAACAATTTCAAGTAGTTGAATTTCCTTTATTAAGAAAAGGGCAAAGGGTCAAAATTGCCCATCTATTATTATTTATTGGTTGTTTGTGTCACCCGTGACACTTTTCGGCCATTCTCGTCTCTACCGTTAACAAAGTTTGTAAAATTACCCTAACCCTAACGTCCCTCCATTGTGGCAGCTGGCCCCTCTAATATTTTGTCCATGTCAGCAGCCAAGTCAGCAGGTCCACCAAATAAAATACCATGTCAGCGTCCATATCACCACTTTTAATAATATCTTAGTTATTATTTTTTTTTTAAAATAATGAGACACAGTAGTATCGTCGTCCACCACCCATGCGCCTTCATACCTCTCATTGTCTTCATTACAAGCCGATTCAATTACTGAAACCACATACCAGCAGGTGGAAAAAGCCCTCGCCGCCAAGAAATGAAAGGCCGAAAAAAAAACTCCCATGGACGTCGCTGCCACAGGAGACAAGAAGAAGAAGAGGGCAAAGAAGTCAATTGGACTTACAAGATCTACATTTTCAAGGTGCTTAAACAGGTTGATCCTGATATGGGTATAACGATATCTTCGAGAAGCTTGCTCAGGAATGTGTTCTAAAAAATTTCTGCTTGCTCAGGAGATTTTTTTTGTCATTTTTCTCTTACATCTCTATCTTCTTCATCAAATCACCATGTCACCTCCTTCATACCAATTTAAACCAGAACCAGAAAATCCAACAATCCAGCCAAAATGAAATAACATGATTATATTTGAATTTTCAGATTTTGAATTAAATTCATGTGTTCATTACTGTTGGGCCAGATTCAAGTAAGAGATTTGGAAGCCCATTATCGAAAATTTAAAGCCTCATCCTGGGTTGGGATTTTATGCATATGAGGTTGAATTAAACTTTGAGGAGTGATTTGGTAACTGTTATACTGAAATTTTGTAAAACCCAGTTGAAAATTAATTTTAAATGTGGTTCATCGGCTTCACCATTGTTGATCTTTAAGAGTTTCAGATTTGACTATTTCTTTTGGAAGTTGTTCTAATATTGAATGGTCGTAGGTTTGAAAATTATTTGTGTCAATCATGTGAGAATTATTTCTTGAAAGATTCTGAGGAAGAATGAAGGGTCTTTGTCTGTGTGAGTTGATTTAAATTTCTTGCCGGGGAACGGGGTTGCTGTTTGAATGACGAAACATGAAGAAGGAGAAAGGAGACGAAGAGGGGAGCCAGTACCGTTGAGGTTAGTTCTGCCCGTTGAAAATTTTTCGGCGAAATGCCATATTTTCGGCGATTTTGGTATGAGGTGAGGGAGAGAAGATGAGAGAAAGGGTGGAGAGGTGAGGAGTGGGGGGTCGTTTATGTTAGGGTTTTAATTTGGTGGGGTCGATGACATGGAAGCTGACGTGGATAAAATTGATGGGGTCAGCTGCCACAGTGGAGGGACGTTAGGGTTAGGGGTAATTTTGCAAACTATGTTAACGGTAGGGACGAGAATGGCCGAAAAGTGTAACGGGTGGCACAGTCAACCAATAAACAATAGTAGAGGGGCAATTTTGACCCTTTTCCCTTAAGAAAATAAGGAGTAGAAAATTTAATAAATTAAAGCGAAAGCTAATGAGTGAGCAAATGTAGTGAAATAAATGCTCCAAAACCATAAAGTCTACTAGCATGTATTCCAATACCTGGTGTCACAAGTATACGAGGAACTAGTAATATATACAAAACTCTAAACTACTATCTTAAATAGAGTAGATAGAAAAAAAATGCAAAAGAGATACTCTGGGTGCTGCAGAACGGACTCAGAAAGCAGCTCACCGCCGGAATGACTGCTAGATGCACCTACCTCAGATCCTGCATGATTAGTGCAGAAGTGTATCGTGAGTACCTAAATAACATGTACCCAGTAAGTATCCTGTCTAACCTCGAAGAAGTAATGCCGAGGGGTCGACATCGACACTTATTATTGGGCTAACAATAAAATGCAAGAATGTTAAATAGGCATAGAATATGTGAATAATAATATTAACACCATAGCAACAGTGACTAAATGATTCTTTAACTAATAGTAAATTCCAAAAGTCTTCTACAAACACATACTAATTCCAAATATATTCCGAACAAATAGAAAAATTATAACTTCTCAATTCATGAATATAATGTCAAGTGTATTCGGGCTCCAAGTATTAACACGCACGATTTATGTCGAGGTCGTACGGCCTGATCTAGAATAATGTGTACACTAGCGAGGGTCGAGCGGCACGAGCTATAGATGCATATATTATACTTTCGAGTCGTTCGGCCCGCTCAACAAGAAGAGAGAATACTTTATGAACATGCGATTTAAAAGATATTACAAGGCTATTACACAAACAAGCACAATTTATATTAATGGTCAAGTAACTCGGCAAAACTCAAGTAACTGAAATTCGGTCTTTACAAATCCTTTATCAAGTTTCAATATAATTAGGCACTTTAATTAACAAGTAGGGTGCAAACATTACAAGTATTTCATGATTTGGGTCCTAAACTACCTAGATTTAAGCATAACTAGTAGCTACGCATGGACTCTCATTACCTCATGCGTACGTAGCCCCACCAATTAGAAGCAAATAGTAATTTAAATCACCTATGGGATAAGTTCCCTCTCACTAGGTTAGGCAAGAAACTTACCTAGTCTCAAAGCTCACTTCCGGCCCCCAAATTCACTCTAAGGCCTCAACTTGGTGACGAACAATCCAAAGCTAGCCAAATGTTATATAAATTAATCAATATACAGTCAAAAGTTAATAATTTATTTATTAGAGTAATTACCCAATCCAAATTGCAAGATTCCTAAAATTCACCTCCGGGCCCACGTGCTCGGATTCCGGAAATTTTTGAAGATAATTGTTACCCACAACCTCACAACTCAAATATATAATTTCCACCCAATTTCACAATCATTTTCATTGTTAAATTCCATTTTTATAAAAACCTAGGCTTTTCAACTAAACCCACAATTTATACACTTTATATGCTAAGAATCCACCCAAAATACATGTATTAAACTCATCTCATATAGAAATTACTTACCTCAAAGTGCTAGGTGAAAACCCCTCTTCAAAAAGCTCCAAAATTTCCCATGAGACAAAATAACCTAAATCCCGACATTAAATGAACCTCACTGCCCCTAGAGATTTTCGCTTCTGCAGATCCTGGGGCACATCTATGGCACCTCACCTGCAGAAAATCCCTCGCAGGTGCGGTCCTAGCCCAGGCCACCTGCCTTCGCTTCTGCGGACAGGCTCCCGCTTCTGCGGAAGCTGCATCGCACCTGCGATCTAGGCCTGGCCAGCTTCTTCTCACACCTACGGCCCTTTCGTCGCAGAAGCGAGGCCGCTTCTACGGAACTTTCTCCGTTTCTGTGGGCCACACCACCAGTCCCCGGTCGTTTTTGCAACCTAAAGCTCCCTCCTACGAGTTTGCACCTGCGGCCAAAATCTCACAGGTGCAGACGCACCAGAACTGGTGCACCAACAGTTCTTTCTAGTTCAAACTTGATCCACGCATCGTCCGAATAGCACCTGAGGCCCTCGGGGCCTCGCCCAAACATATCTGCAAGTTTGTATACATACAACGGACTCGATCGAACCCTCGGAACGCGTAGACCAACATCAAAATGAAGAATCGCACCCCAAACCAAATCGAATCATCTTATGAACTTCAAGTTCTTCCAACTTACTCCGAACGCGTCGAATCATACTTAGACTACTCGGAATGACACCAAAATTTTGCGTGCGGGTCTTAAATCATTGTACGAAACTATTTCCGGGCTTGGAACCCCAAATGGACCTCGATAACACCAAAACCTATTCCAAACCAAATTTAAAGAACTTGAAAACCCTTCAATGTGACAATTTTCAATATTAAGCGCCGAAACACCCTCGGGTCATCCAAAACCGGATCTGAACATACGCCAGATTCCAAAATCATCATATGAATCTATTGGGACCGTCAAATCCCGGCTCCAAGGTCGTTTACAACAAATGTTGATCCAAGTTAAACTTACCCCTTTTAAGCCAATATTAAGGAACTAAGTGTTTTGATTTCAACCCGAACTCTTCCAAACCCGAAATAATCATCCCTACAAGTCATAAAAAAGTAAAAATACATACGGGGAGTTTTATTTAAAGGAACGGGGTTCTAGAAAATAATACGATTGGATCGTTACATCTATGTAAAAATGGAACTCCATAGCTTGAACTTATAAAAGTGGGAGTTCAAACTTATATATAATTCATGATCCACTTCACCGCATAGCATTGGAATTTCTCTTGTTTAAACTTCACCATGTTATATTTGAATTTCGTATTTAAAAGTTTTGAACTCTAAGACGGTGCCGTGACTCCTGATGTGCGAGAAAGCGTGTCTCTGTCGCTGTCAAACGAAAAAGATGAGGACAAAAACATTTTAGCAGCTAAAGACTAATAATATTTTTATTACATTTTAAATAATGGCTAAACATAAAAAATAGACTAAATAGTGGCCAGCCAAAGCCATATTTACTCCAATAAATTGAATGATCCATTTTGCAATTTGGAGGAAAATGGCTAAGCCCAATTCTCAGGGGATTTGCAGTCGTACTCTATATTTGTGACATCTTTTAACCTGTACCTTATTTTTTTAAATTATTAATTTTGTATCCAGCTGACAGAAAATTCGTAATAATATGGTAATTTTACACCCTTGACAAAAGATATAAAACCTGCATCACAAATTAATCGCATGATCTGCAACCTCATTTATGAAAAAAGATCTCCTCCTCTCCTCTTAGCAGCTTTATCAAAAAAACCAGAAACTTATCCAGATTCATCTTCAGAATCACACTTGCATAAAGTTGTTCCATGTTGAAGCTAAAACTTCATGCTAATGTAGCATGAAGTTGTTTCATGTTGAAGCTAAAACTTCATGCCAATATAACATGAAGTTGTTTCACATTGAAGTTAAAACTTCATCCTAATGCATGTTGAAGTTATTTATCCAGCAGTCTGCAGTTTTGTCATGAGTTTTATCTGAAACTTCATTCTAAACATGCTGAAGTTATTTAGTTCATTTGCTAAAACTTCAGACTAAACATGCTGAAGTTAATTAGTTCATTTGCTAAAACTTTAGACTAAACATGCTTAAGTTTTTTAGTTCATTTGCTAAAACTTCAGACTAAACATGCTTAAGTTTTGGCTTAAAATGCATTTAAGTTGACTTCGGTCAACATTTTGGGTAAAGGGACCTGGACCCGTGATTTGACAGTCCCGGAGGGTCCGTGGAAAAATATGGGACTTGGGCGTATGCCCGGAATCGAATTCTAAGGTCCCAAGTCCGAGAAATGAATTCTTTTTAAAAAATTGTTATATGAAAAATATAAAGGTTTTTGAAAGTGAAATGCTATGTGAAACCTGTGGTATCGGGCCCGTATTATGGTTCCGGAGCCCGGTACAGGTTCAATACGATATATATGTGTTGTCGGTAAAGTATGGTAAGAAACGGAATCCATTTGACGTGATTCGGACCTTAAATGCAAAATTTGATGTTAAAAGAAGTTTTGAGAAATTTCATTGATTTTGAGGTTTAATTCATTGTTTAAGAGGTTATTTTGGCGATTTAATCGCACGGATAAGTTCATATGATGTTTTTGAGTTAGTACGTATGTTTGGTTTGGAGCCCCGAGGGCTCGGGTGAGTTTCGGAAGGTTTTTGAACTCATAAAAGTTGCAGGTTTTTCAGTTTCTAGTGTTCTGGTATTTTCTTCTTCGCGTTCGCAGAAGGACCCCCGCGAACGCGATGAGTTAGTCAGGCTGAAGGAAATTTCCTTCTACTCAAACGCGAGACCAAGGTCGCGAACGCGAAGCTTTGGGGGTCTTCCCTTCGCGAACGCGGGCCTGGTATCGCGAACGCGAAGGCTTATGAGCCTGGGCAGGGGGAGGGGTATTTTACCCTACGCGAACGCGACCACCTGGCCGCGAACGCGAGCCGTTTATCGCGAACGCGAAGGTCACTTAAGCTGGCTTCATCGCGAACGCGACAGGCCTATCGCGAACGCGATGAAGGCCTGTCCAATGATTTTAAAACAGAACCAAAACGGGATTTTAGCCAAAATTTCATAACTTGTTCTTCCAAACTCCAAATTGGGCGATTTTTGAAAGGGGATTTCACCACCAATTCATAGGTATGTAATCTTAGACTCATTTTCTTCAATTTCCATTAACAGCCATTAGATTTCTAGGCTTAAATCATGTTCTTAAGGGTAGAAAATTAGGAATTTGGGTAGAGTTAGGTCTTTTTGTATATTTGGGATTTAGACCTCGTTTTAGGGTCGAATTTTAGAACTAATTATATATTCGGGCTCGTGGGTGAACGGGTGATCGGATTTTGGTCCAAACCTCGTGTTTTGACAAAGCGGGCCCGAGGTCAATTTTTGACTTTTTGGGAAGAATGATAGGAAAGCTATAATTAAGCATTGGAATTGGATTGTTTAGAGTTTATTGATGTTATTAAGTCGATTATGTCTAGATACGATTGATTTGGAGCCAAATTCAAAAGGAAAGGCGGTGTTTGAGGCTTGAGTTGGCCGTGGAAGTTCGAGGTAAGTGTTCGGTCTAACCTTAGCTTGAGGGATTAGGAGTTGTGTCCTATTTGTTATTTGCTTCTTGTTGAGTACGACGTATAGGCATGGTGACGAGTATCTATACGTTGGTGTCAAGCATGACCGTGATTCTTAAATGACAATTTATTGTGTGCTTAAATGATACTACGGATGCTTAAATTGATGATTCTCGGTGTTGAGCAAGGATTTAGATTGTTCTTGTGGGAATTACTTATGATTGAGTATTGGTGTTAGCTGAGGTAGATAGATGTTGGAACAAGATTGGTTATAGTTGTTTCTCCCTTGCCGGGACGTATTTACTTATACTGTCGTTTCCCTTGCCGGGATAGCGTAGTTCTTCGTTGATCCCTTGCCGGAACTCCGGTTATGATTGTTGTTGAGTGTGTATATATATATATATATATATATGGATTGGGTTGCGTGCCGTAACATTGTTATGTTTGGATCGAGTTGCACGCCGCAACAATAATATAAATGGATCGGGTTGCACGCCGCAACAATGATATAAATGGATCGGGTTTCATGCCGCAACAATATATAAATGGATCGGGTTGCATGCCGCAACAATAATATAAATGGATCGGGTTGCACGCCGCAACAATGATATAAATAGATCGGGTTGCACGCCGCAACAATGATATAAATGGATTGGGTTGCACCGCAACAATGATATAAATGGATCGGGTTGCACGCCGCAACAATGATATAAATGGATCGGGTTGCACGCCGCAACAATGATATAGTTGGATCGGGTTGCACGCCGCAACAGTGATAAATGATAGGGATTGGGTTGTGCGCAGCAACAGTGTTATTATTGATTCCTGTAGATCTTAGATTGTTCTCTTATGTTTCTCTTAAATTACTGCTGGACTTGGTATTTTCCCCGCAGCATGTACCCCCTCCCACCTTTATTTGTTTATTTCTGTTTTATTTTCCAATATATATATATAACTGCACAGGTTTATCTGGAGTCTGGTCCTAGCCTCGTCAATACTTCGCCAGGGTTAGGCCAGGCACTTACCAGCACATGGGGACTATGTGCAGATCCCGGAGCAGCTTTTGGACAGTAGCATTTGGGGTGGCTGCCTTCAGTCCAGCTAGAGATCCCGAGGTAGTGCTGCAGGCGTCCGCAGGCCCCAGCGTTCTCTTCTATCTTATTATATACTCTGTTTTCATTTGATTCCGAGACAGATTGTATTTCTTTCAGACATTTGTTGTAGTAATCATAGATCGTCCGTGATATTGTAACACCGGATTCCGGGTAGAGACGTATGTTAGCATGGTTGTATAGTTTTGGTTATTTTATCCTACTGTCTTCCGCTAGATTTTATTTATCGTTAATATTTCAATGTTGATTACCTATTAATTCAAATTGTTAAAAAGGGCTAAAATGAAAGAGTTAGTGATTCTTTATTTCGCGGCTTGCCTAGCTTCTACGAGTAGGCTCCATCACGACTCCCGAGGGTGGAAAATCCGGGTCGTGACAGTTTTTGCTAGTGCATGCTGAAGTTATTTAGTTCATTTGCTAAAACTTCAGACATAACATGCTGAAGTTATTTAGTTAATTTCCTAAAACTTTTGATTAAACATGCTTAAGTTTTTAGTTCATTTGCTAAAACTTCAGATTAAACATGCTTAAGTTTTTGTCTTGTAGTATGTAATTTTCTAAAGAGTTTATGCTAATGCATGCTGAAGTTATTATAACGACCCAACTGGTCGTTTTGAGCAATTGCGTTCGGTTTGGTAGTTTGAGGTCACGAGAAGCTTCATGTTATGTGTATCGACTTGCGTGCGCAGTTGGGGCGTGAAACCGGAAAGCTTTTATGTGAGAATATGAAAAAAAATAGAAATTTCTAGAGTTAAAATTTGGTTTTTAGTTGACTTTGGTCAATATTTTTGGTAAACGGACCCGGATCTGTATTCCGATGATCCCAGGAGGTCCACGGTAAAATATTGAACTTGGGCGTATGCCCGGAATTGAATTCCGAGGTCCCTAGCCTTAGAAAACAATTTTTGAAGAAAATTGTTGTGCTGGTTTTTAAAGGAAATAAATAAATAAATTAATGTTTGAACTCGTTGGTATCGGGCCCATATTTTGGTTTCGGAGCCATGTACAAGTTTGTTACGATATTTAAGTCCTATCTATGAAACCTGGTGAGAATCGGAATTGATTTGATGTGATTTGGACGTCTGGTTGAAAAGTTAGAAAATCATGAGTTTTGAGGTTAAATTCATAGTTTTTGATGTTATTTTGATGATTTGATCGCACGAGAAAGTCCGTATGATGTTTTTAGACTTGCGTGCATGTTTGGTTTGGAGCTCCGAGGGCTTGGTGAGTTTCGAATAGGTTTAGGCTATGTTGCTTGTTTTTGGATGTTTCATCGTCATTTCTTCAAGACAAAAAGGACACCATATTGAGCAAATGAGATCCAAATTCAGTTTCTATTAAACCATTAGATCCGTATCGAAATTATTGAGCCATAGGAAAAAGAATCATCGATTTTGGGCATCGTATGAGGAAGTTATGCTCATTTTCGTGTCGGAAAAAATTGCTGGTTTCTGGTATGGTCGCAAATGCGAACTTTTTCATTGCAATTGCGATGACCAGTTCGCAAATGCGAACTTTTTTTCGCAAATGCGACTTCTACCAGTGCTGCCTTGTTCGCAATTTGCGAGGGTTCACAAGTCGCAAATGCGACATTTGAGGCCTAGTGAGATTTTTGACGGAATTTTCACCCATTTTTCAATTTTCTCAAACCCTAAACCTCCATAGGCGATTTTCCAAAGACTCAAACTTCTCCAAATCATTGGGTAAGTGTATCTAATCAACTTCAAACTATATTTTGTGATTATATCTTAGATTTAACATCAAATTCATGAGAATCTAAAGGAAAATTTGGGGAAAATTGTGAAATCTTTCAAAAATGTAAAATGATGATTTGAATGACCAAATGGTATCGGAATTAGATAATTTTTGTATGGGTGAACTCGTAGCAGAATGGGTGTTCGGTTTTTGAAAATTTTGTCGGGTTTCGAGGTGCGGGCTCGGGGAGTTGACTTTTATTGACCTTTTACAAATTGTATAAGAATCATATTTGTTAATTAAAATTATTTTTTCTTGCATTGTTTGATGTATTCAAGTCATTTTTTTGCTAGATTGAGCCGAGCGTTGATGAATTGGTAAAGAAAAAGCTAAATTGAGTATTGAATTGGCCGATTGAGGTAAGTATCCTTCCTAACCTTGTGTGGGGGTCTTCCCCTTAGGATTTGAGTCTTCCATGCTAATTGTAGTCCGTGCACGCGAGGTGACGAGTGTGTGCTCAGACTTATTTGTGGGAAAATTACCTTTAGGGTTCTTAGGTCCTCATGTTCATTATGTGGAAAGTATTCCGTTATGATTGAGTTATCTAATTGCATAATTTACCTCTATATGCTCCATACGATGTTGTTAGCCTTCCTCTAACTCTTACTTGTTACTTGGCCTTTATTTGCCTTAATTGAATTAATTGTTCTCCTTATTATTTTGTTATCTTTTAATTGGGAATTCCTCTATGACCTCGTGTATATATGCTATGTGTACAAAATAATATGATTGTCGGTGTAGTTATCACGTGCTTATTAGATCATGTTGTTTTGTCAAGGTTATTGCGCTTCTTGATTTCTCCGTGATTCTCTTGTTGCTATATAATCATACTCTTGGTGGTGCAATTTACTTGTGATTGGATTGTTGGATTGTTGTTGATTCCCTTGCCGGGATGTTATTGATCATATTATTGATTCCCTTGTCGGGATGTTATTATTCAGATTATTGATTCCCTTGCCGCGATGTTATTGTTCATATTGTTGATTCCCTTGCCGGAATGTGTTGTTTCTATTGTTTGGGTGAGGAAGAGTGTAAAGCACGAAGGGTGATGCCGTGCATGATATTGTGAGGAAGAGTGTAAAGCACGAAGGGTGATGCCGTGCATGATATTGTGAGTGAGAGTTAATGCACAAAAGGTGATGTCGTGCTATGATTATGAGAGTTAATGCACGAAGGGTGATACTGTGCCATATTCTGTGAGTGTAAAAGCATGAAGAGTGATGCCGTGTCACATTATTGAGAGTAAAAGCACGAAGGGTGATGTCGTGTCACATTATTGAGAGTAAAAGCACGAAGGGTGATGTCGTGCCGTTTCTGTTGATTTCTATGGTGAGAATGAGAGTAAAAGCACGAAGGGTGATGTCGTGCACTTTCTGTTTGCTGTATTTATTTGTTGTTATCAATTCAAGTGTTTTAACGGTTCTGAATTTCCTTACTGCTGTGAGCCTTTGTGTTGGAACCCATAGTGTTGTCAATACCTCGTCGTATATATATATATATATATATATATATATATATTACTATACCTACAAGTTACTAATAACTTCTTACTATTCTGTATTCTAATTAGTNCCATAGTGTTGTCAATACCTCGTCGTATATATATATATATATATATATATATATATATTTCAATACCTCAAAGTTCAATAATTTCTTACATTTCTGATTCAATTAGTTTCTCAATTAAATTTTCTTTTATCGTCTGAGGTTGTATTCTACTTACAAAAAAAAAGGGGGAACTTCTACTAAGTTGTAAATTATTAAATCCCATGGTAAAGGTAATAATTCATTCGATGTTGCATTTTAATTGAAAATGGTAATTTCTTTATTCAAATAATTTCTAAAAATAACTTCATCTTATCTTGTTGAGTTCCTAATTGGTTTAGAAGCAATACTCTACTTCATGTTATGTAAATGAGATTCCTTGAACATTTTAAATTGTATGGGTTATGGACCCTATGTACTGAGTAATATGAGAACGTTGTTGCGCAAGGTGAGACAGAAATATGTGGGCACAAGGTGTCGGGTGCTCCAAAGGTTTAGTAATTGAGATTATGATATGAGACATCGAGTTTGAGATGGCTGGAATTTGTGCATCAGAAATGATATGATTTATTGAGCTGACATTGCCTTCCTTATTGAGTACCTATTTACTTGTCGGTGTTCCAGCTATGTTGGTGTTATTTTCCTTGGTTGTCATTCGTTTCCATCCTTGTGTCCTTTTATCGTTTCTATTTATTGTAGTTTGTTCTCTCCATGTTTTTGATATTACTTTGTATTCTCTATGTTGATAGTTTATTATCATGTCCTGTTCTATTTATTTGACCAGTAGGTGTCCAGACTGTTCCTCGTCACTACTCCACTGAAGTTAGTCTTGATACTTACTGGGCACCGTTGTGGTGTGCTCATACTACACTTCTGTACATTTTTCTGTACAGATCCAGGTATTTGATCGATAGTAGCTGTGCGGGTCGTTGCGGTGGAAACTCAAGGTAAACCTGCTGCAACGTTCGCAGGTCTCGGAGTCACCTTCAATTGTACTTATTTCCATATGTTCCTTTTGTTTCGGAACAGTGATGTATTTATTTCGTATAACTACTCTTAGAAAGGCTTATGACTTGTACCACCGGTTTTGGAAATTGTAATTTATTCAGAGTAATTTAATTTAAAGTTTGTAAATATCCATGTTATTACATAAAATGTTAGGCTTACCTAGTTTAGAGACTAGGTGCCATCACGACTGCTTTGGAGAGATTTTGCGTCGTGACAGTTATTTAGTTCATTTGCTAAAACTTCATACCAAAACATGCTGAAGTTTTGTAACGTAGTCTATAGTTTTGTCCTGACTTTTATCCGAAACTTCAGTCTAAACAAGCTAAAGCTTTTTAGTTCCTGCAGTTTTTCAATAGTCTTTTATTAAATAAGGGCAAAATTATTTTTTTAAAATGCTTTTTAAAAAAAAAAACAGGTACGAATGCAAACGGAAAACCAAAACGGGTATAAGTTAAAAATGTGCGACCAAATAGAGCGCCCCATACAATTTTTACCAATTCTCAACATGAGAAAAGATAAATTTTCTTCAAGTTTTACAAAAATAAATAAATAACCATAACAATAATAATAATAGTTATGCTTCAGCCCCAATTACATTGGGGTCGCTATTTTCAGTATTTTTTTCTAACTAAATGCTATCAAAGGCAACTTTATTCAGTTTCCTGGAAAGCTGAAAAAGTGAAAATTTCAACTAATAGTGTGTGAAGGTTGGAAAAAGATTTTTTATTCGGAAATTTTCCATTCAAAGTTAAATTTCCGGGAACAAATGCGAACCACTACAAAGTTAGTCCTACGTAGGGTTGTAATTAAGGAAATTTTACCTCCTATAGCAATGCTTTATACCCTATTTATTATAAATAAAAATCTTTTTAATATATTATTTTCTATAGGTACCTTTTAATTTTTATATCAAAATATGTATTTATGATTATTTCCTACCATTAAGCCATTAAACATTCTCTTTAATATTTTTCTCTCTCATTCTTTATATAAAACTACCTCCTTATTAAACCCTAGCGTATATGTTTTTTCAAACTGATCAAACTAATTTTCTTCATCTTGTGTAGAATCTCAATACTGAACTTGAAAACTGCCAATGTGGATGTAAGAAATCCAGTCAATAACAGCGCATAAAAAATAGGAGGAAGCATTAGCTGAAGATTCACCTAAAGACTTTTTGTCACCATTATTGCCTCGCAGAAGAATTCCAAATCTGTACATATGGAAAAAAAATTTCTACTAGCTTTTTTAAAGTTGAAAGTGAATCCTCTAGGTCATTTTTTTCCCCTTGANATTTTTATATATTTTTACAGTTACATTTAGTATTTTTAAAGCTAAATTGCACATAATTGCCATATTAGCCCTTTTAAGATTTAATTATATTTTATATGCATAAATTGGATCTCGTATTTTTAAATTGTTAATTATGTATTTTAAATCATTTTGGGAACCTTAAATTTATTTTCCATAAATTGCCTATTATTTTTTATAAATTAAATAGGTGAAATTGGCTATTTAAATAACAACCAAATTATTACAATTATAGCCAAAATTGGACCGCTTTCCAACCCAATTTCACACCCAAACCACCCGACCCAGATCCTATACACATCTACCCGACCCAAGCCATCCTAAATTCTGGCCGTTGATCTCATAGATCAACGGCCCTCGTTCAACCTTTCCTTTTTAATTCTGAGAGACCCCCCTAACACTAATCACTTTTCTAAGGGTGTCATCCTCAGATGCTCTCGTCTCTCTTCTCTCTCGACCTAACCCTAATCACTTTTCACTGCCTCCTTCTCCGATCATCTCCGGAGACCACCCTTTCAAACCCAAGCCTCCAATAGGTCTCTCATCACCCTGCTCATCATCTCTAAGGCCCTAGAGGGTCCTAGGCCATGTCGATTTGGACCTAGGATTTCTGTTCCTGTTACTTATGGGTCTCCGATGTGATTTTGGGCAAAATCACACCTTATATGTCACGATCGACGAAGTTTCAACAGGTTCCTTTAATTTTTATTTGGTTTTCTTTTTGAAACCCTAACTCTCTTCTGAATCTCTCAGATCTATGTTATTTTTACGCTTTAAGCCTATCTCCTTCTGTGACTTGCTTATCCTCGAGCTTTCTTCTGAAAGATCTTCTACTTTAAACCACCTTTTACTCCCTTTAAGAAACTAGGGTTTTCGGAGTTCTTTCTATACCTGTTTCGACTGATTTCTTTGTGATTAAACCTTTTTCATTGTTTATCTTGACCGATTCTAAGTTCTTACTGCTTTTTAACTCAACTCTGTTAAAAAGCCCTAATTTCTTGAAGATTTTCTGAGTGTTAAAGATTTTCTTTACTTGTTTCTGTGTGTTGGCCTGATCTTCTTTACCTGTTTCTGTGTGTTAGATTGGTTTTCTTCACTCTGGTTCTGTGTGTTAGCCATGACTACTTGACTTTGTTAAGTTTTTGTTGGTTACCATGCTTCGAATGGGTTTTTCTACTGAGTCCTTAGCCTACTCGTGTCACTTCTGTATGATTGTGTCCATCTGGATGACCTTGCATGTCTGCTACACCTTTTCATTATTCTCTATTTATATGTTGAAGTACAGAATCATGACTCCCACTTGATTGATTCTGATTTCCTTAATTTATGGTTCGATTGCAAGATTTTCTTATAAAACCCTAAAAATTTTACTTGGCTATTTAAGTTGATTGATTCCATTTCCTTATTTCATTGATTCCATTTCCTTATTTGTTGTGGTGATTCATTCTTGCTGAATACTTTCCATAATTAGTGTATTATGTACTTGACTCAATCATATGCTTTATACTTTTACTACCCCTTATATGGTAAAAACCAGTCTTTCTCAACTGATTTTCTTTCCTTGGTTATCCCTTTTGGTATCAGTTTAAGCTGTAATTCCTTAATTAAAGGGGAGTACTTGTATTAATTGGATTCTAATTGTGATTACTTCCATAATTGTGCTAAACCTTTACTTGTTACCTTATTTTCTACCTATTTTCAAAGTTATAAATACCCTAAGTCTTTTATTAACAAGACACGAGACTTGGCTTTCAAAAACCCCTCTCTTACTTAAAAAAAACTCTGTGTTATTCTACTACTATTAGCCGGCTGCAAGCCAAGGCTAATCATCTGTAAACCTTGGTTCTTTCATTTTGCTTACCTCTATCTTCACTGTTATGTCCTAGTTTAATTTAAAGTCTCAACAACAACATGTTTCTATTCCTGCTTCAGTTTCCTTTATTTCTGGCCTGCTTTTACTTGTGGTTTTGTTGTGAAGTCTGTATCTAAGCATGCTGATATGATTCCCATCCCTTTTAATTCATGTATTCCCTTTGTGTGAGTCAAGCATGCCTGGATAATTGTATTCTTTTACCTACTACGCACTTACCACTTTGTGAATCCCAAATCTCTTATCCCTCCTCTATGTGTTCATGACTGGTTTGTGATTATGCCAGTGTCCAACTATCTCTGAGCATGTTCATACCAGTCCTAATACTCCTGCTGGGGTCAGGTGTCTGCAGTCAATGTATATGCATCCCCAAACCCCCTTAACCCCATGTGTGATTCCTGAATTCATTCACTTACTGTGTGTGGTCTTACCCTGAAGTGTTTGAACTCTGTTTTACTAATCCAACTTCTTTCAACCATCTCTGTTACTAACTGCTTTCAAAATGGACCTTTCAGTCCAGTTTTTTCTAACAAAATTCTTTCAAACATGTGTCCTGCACTTTCACTCTACTCCTAGTTCATAAGTTCTGCCCCTTTTGTGTGAGCCTTGCCTAGGGACCCTTGAGCTCCCTTTGAACTTGGACACACAAAAGCTGGCCTTTCCACACTGCACTTACTCTGTCTTGGCTATGAAATCTGGGTGTGAGCACTGCCCGGTATCCCTTGAGGTCCTTTGGGAACTCTGACACACCCAGATATGAGAAAGGCTATGGAACAATCTTGACATTTGAGGTGATTTATTACATAACTCAGAGAGGAAGTCCTAATCAGGTACTGAAAATCTGGGCCTGTTTTCAGGCTCTCTATAGTGTAACTTTTTCTTTTTTTTTCTTTTCTACTTATGTAATTCATTTCAGTGTTGGTCTGTAATAATCTGTTGTAAACAAGTATTGGGGCTGGCTAGTGAAGGGGGGGGGGGGTAGTTACATATGCTATCAATATCAATGGATAGAAACCACGTCTTAGGATCACATTTCCTATATGTGCATTAGAATCCATGTATAAGATCAACCCATTCAAAGCATGTCATGCATTAGATACCATGTTCTTAGGTTTACTGTTTCAGCATCTCATTTGGCATCACTTTACCACTTAGAAATCCTGCTTTAGGCTAAATAACAACATCAACATAAGACTGTTGCTCCTTCATGTCTTGAAGTCATGCTGTAATTCATTGGGCATTTAGAAATCATGCTTTAGGAGTTCTGCAATCATTCTGCATTTTCATATGTGCACGTTAGATCCTTGTTTTGGGATCTTGTTCACACTCGCTCAGTCACACCTAGTTTAACTAATGATGCATGAAAAAGGACATAAAATAGTCTCATGTTTCATCATCATGTTTAAGTGGAACTGGTCACAATCCCTGCATGTCTTTGCAACATTTAGAACAACATGCTTTAGGTAAAATAACTTCCAAACTATTTTTTAATAATTCTGGTAACTACTGCATATTATTTTACGCCGAGGCAAGCCTTAGGTAATCAACTTTGAAATAAAAACCAGAACCGTCTTTGTGATTAATGCTTAACTGTCAGCATATTAAATCAGTAGGCAAGCTTGATTAGGACTTCTTCTCTGAGGCATATAATAAATCTGACTCTACTCTTATCACTTAGATGCCATGTTTAGGATCTGAATTTAGACCTTAATTGTGTATGAGTCATGTTGTTTATGGGTATTGTGTGTGGAGGTATATCTGAGCCTTTCATTTGTCTTCCATGCTCACCTTAATTGAATTCCTACTTGTTTATTATATGTCGCTTTAGTATTTTACCTTTAAACTTGGCGGTCTACCTAGAACCACCTTTTATAGGATAGGAGTCCTAAATTCCTCCGGGACTGATGGGAATGGACGGGTAACAACATGCAATAGGGGTCGAGACCAATCCTCGCTTTAATTACCTTCACGGGGCGGGAAAGGGTACATATGGATGTGATGACCGGTGCGTTAATACCACGTATAGCCACTCTTTGAGGAGTGTCATACCGGGTATTGCATTGATGTGATCCATATTATAAACAAATCTAGGATACCCCATTACATTCTCAAGTATGCTTAGATTGTAATTCTTTTCAAAATCTTGCTTTGTCATTAATTGCTTTTCAAACACCTGTGTATTTAAACTCAAATCCCCTACTATTTGAGACATACTTGTTTATCTGCTAATTGTACAAATTCACGAAAATTGTTTGGCCGGGAACCACATTAGTGGATCCTGAGGGGTGCCTAACACCTTCCCCTCAGGATAATTTCAAGCTCTTACCCTGTCTGGTTACCAAATGTAGTTATAAATGAACCCTATAGGTGCCCTAACGGACCTTAAATCGTTAGGTGGCGACTCTTCAAAATACAAACCCCCTTTCCAAAAGGAAAGAGTTGTACCAACCAAAACATCATAAACCCGATTTCACGAGAAAAAAGGGGGCCCGACAGTTGATAATTCCAACATAAGAGTTATTCTTGAATTAAGATGTGTTTACATGTATTTGACAAGGCATACAAATGATTTTTATTTTGTACAATGATTTTTGACTGTTGTATTTGGATGTATTTATATGTATTTGAGTTCATACAACAACATATTTAAATACATTGTTAGTTCTAACTGTATTCATCTGTATTTTCAACCTAACTGTTTATCTGTATTTAAAACAACAATATAAAGAAATACAGTAAAATGCTATATAAATAGAAAATCAATGAATACAACCGATGAAATGTATTTAGATATAGACAGTGACTTTTAGATGTATTCAGATTTTGTTAGAGAAACATATATTATGAATACAACATTATACATGTTGTATTTTTTAAAATTCTACCATGAATACATTATACAACTAGCCAGAATACATATCCATACAGTTGGATACAGAAAATTGGTGAAGAGGTTGTAAGTATATACCACGAAAAAAAAAAATGAACTAAATCTCTAAATATTGCTCTATTTTTTGGTATTTTTCGTCTGGGAAATCTTTTCCCTAACTGGATTAATAATTTTGCGTGTTATAATTGAGTTTGTTGAGTTATATTAGGAGTCTATTAAGTTAATTAATTCGCATTCTGTTCTTAAACAGCTGGAGAGACTTATTTTTACGCCGTATTCATGAATACATCTCGCGAATACATATGAATACAACAAATGATAGCTGGCATGCCTTATTTTTTCGCCGAGTTTTGCTACTGTATTCGTGCATACAGTAGCTTGAGTACATCGAATACATTCCATAACAACTGAAAAGATAGGTATAGAAAGTAATTAAGTAAATGGTAGTATAACAAGTTAATAGCCACTAAACAATAGTGGTTTTTGAAAATTTCTCATTAATTAAGGTGACTCACTCGGTGAGCACCTTCACCTTCCATCATGCAGGTGAAGGATACAACTGCTATAAGTAGCGTCCACTTCTCTGTTAGCGGTGCATTGGTAGTTTGGAGATTTGAGTTTTATGAGTTTAACGGTTAAAGTTTTTAATATTGAACCATTATATTTTTGAAATTATATATATGTACTTATATATATATATAATTGTATTTTTAATAGATTTATATATATGAATCTATACATCACGCTAAAAGTACTGATAAATTTGATACTGAAGACTAGCAGGACAGAGTACCCACTGTTGTTTCAGCTGTGCTACTGCAGGCTCTGTAGAACCGGAAATAAATAAGAGAGCACTCATTTTGGAGTGGGCTTACCACTTAAATGCTTTCCGCAGTTATCTGCTCGTGCAAGAAAATACAATTAAGGACCTTGAAAATGGATGGTCTAGATTTTTTGGCCCTATTTTGCCCCATGAGCAATACCTATTAAACTTAAAAGTTCTACCCAGCAAATGAAATCAAAAAATTAATAATGACACCGACGTGTCCCCTCAAAAAAGAAGAAGAAAGAAGTTATTGCTAGGGCGGTTTAAGGGTTATTTTATACAATTCTTAAAGACATAACTTTCAATAAATTAAGTTTAATAGCTGTTGACTAGAATATCTTTATGACAGATCCTTCTTCCCCTTTGGTTGAGAATGAGCTTCAGTTAAGCAAGCTGTTTAAACGCATAACTTGGTCACTTTCAAGTGACTTCGACATATATATTGCTAGGGTTGATAGGTTGGCAAAAGTCATGAGATTATAATGTTCAAATTGAATACAAGATATAGTATTGTATTTTGAATGTTTGATTCGTTACATTTAAAAAAATATGTTATACAATGTAAATTCTTACAATTTACCGTCATTTGAAAGGAAAAAAAAATAAAAATGAAGCAAAACTATCTTGCTCTTTTAGGTATTTTATCCCGGTGTCTCATGGTCAGGGGCGGATCTAGTAAGGCTGAAGAGGGTGGTACGCCACCCGCAAGCTTCGGTCGAAACACTGTGTATATATGTATATATTATAAGAAATCGTATATATATTTAAAGCTCCACTCGGAGTAATAGATGATACAGAGGTGCCAATGACAAAGGGTAGGAGATTCCTTTTTTTTTTGTGCGAAAGATAATTTGCATTAAACATAAGTAGAGTAACCACAGAGAGGGAGATGCGTACGCATCTGCATGATAGTTGTTTGATATGCGAGGAATAGAAATACTAGCACTAGCTATCCTATGATAATTCTCCATTACAAAGGAGCTATTATAAGCAGCCATGCGCAGATCATTTGAGTTGTTATAAAAAATGTCCTGATCTACGTCTTCCGATTGTTGTTGCAATAAGCATGTTGTCTTCCTAGTACGAATTACTCCAGCTTGGTCCTTTTGCAAAAAAATGTTAACAAAATCTGGTGGTTCTTCAAAAATCAATGGTTTATCTGCAGATTGGAAGTTGCAGCCAACTTTAGCTAAACCATCAGCCGCCTCATTGCCCTCCCTGTAGGTTTGTTGTACGATCGCACTATGCATTTGGTGCAGGAGGTACCTGCAGTCATCTATCAAGTTGGCATAAACGATGTTATCATTTTGTAACATTTTTAGTACCTCTAGAGCATCAATGTTTATTTCCGGTGGAACCAAGTTGTGTGTATGCACCAATTCCAATCCATTGAATAGTGCCTTAAGTTCTGCTTGGATGGTGTTGGCATTGTCCAAGTTACCAGCAAACCCTATTATCCAGTGTCCATGACAGTCTCATATGACACCCCCTATACCTGCTTTGTTAGTCGATGTTGAAGCTGCCCCATCCGTGTTTAGTTTATAATAATTTGGTTTAGCGAGTATCCATTTAATATTTTGCAGTACATAATTTTTTCTCAATGTTATTTTTGCAGCCAAATATGTAAATTCCAATGCATTGTTGCTAATTTGCTTAATCGGAAGTCGTTGTTTTATATTGTTAAAATTATTATTGTTACGATTTAGCCAATATGCCATAATATGTATGATATAAAAGTTTGAGCATTAATAAGTTGTGGCATTTGGTTGATCTTTTTGTTTATTAGTTTAATTTACCATTGTGATGGGTGTGAGTGTGGAAGTATAATGTTAGTAATGTGACTTATTCCCACTGCAACAGTTTTTAACCTTTTGACTGGCTACATCACGTTAAGCTTTCAATCGTTCAATATATTTCGTTCTCTTTTTTCTACTTTTGTAATTATTGTTAACTATCTTACTTTAGTTATTCACTTTTGACTTTCCTTTTGTGACTCTTATTAGCTAAATATTTGCTCTTTTCACACAAAGTTAAAATAACATTTTCTTTTTATAAATCTTCACTCTATCGTAACTATATATAGTACTACATTTTTCGCACTACAAGAAAAGTACCATTTACATGAGAATTATTTTACGGATTATAATGTATAATTCGCAGGTAAAATATTTACGTGGGAATTTTCATGCAAACGGGAATCCGCAAGAATAAAGGTGGTGGGTAACTATTACCTGCGAATTTTAAATTCCCTAGGTATGTTACCTGGGGATAAATTGGCCGCAGGTGCATTACCTGGGAATGTTAAATCCCTATGTAAGCACTTGCGGACTTTTCCGCAAGAAATACCAAAAACTGTAAGTAAATTTTGGTAAAAAAATTGTAAAAGAAAGGAGTTTTCCTAGTGATTTTCATGGCAAATATTCGCATGTAATTTCGCAGCAAAATCTCCAAGTAAATTTGCAGAATATTTGATAAAAAATTTGTGAAAAAGGGGATTTCGTGGGAATTTGATGTGATAATTTCGCAGGAGAATTCCTAACAAAATTCTCATGTAATTCCCCATGTACTGTATATTTGCAGGTAAATTCCCAACAAAAGTCAATTGCATGCCTAAGTATTACATTCCCCATGTACTATATGAACTAATATACACTGACGAGTATAAAAATATATCTACACTATCAAGTCACTTAAAATGCAATTACATGCCTAAGTATATTAAATATATTAAAAATAGATAGCTCCTAGCTACAAATAAATCCACTGTTCATATGAACACAGAGGTTGTCAATTGCTTGTGTAATGTCTAATTGCTTGTGTAAATGGGACAGGTAATTTTGGCAAGACAATTTCATTTCAATTATACTACAATGCAACAAGACATGTTAAGAGCCATGACTCCTCTCCCCGTTGATCGCTGGTTATTTGCATGGTATACTATAATCTTGTGACAAAAGATGATTAAGGGATTTATGTGTTGAATTTTCTAATAGCTGCTACTTTGCAGCAAGGGGGAGGGAAAAGTGCATGGATTCACAGTCCCATACTCCTCAGGCTTCTAAGCAACAAGCAACTGTCACTATGCAATGTTTCAGAGGAGTTAATTGATCGTGACTTTGTAAGGGTGATGATGGTTTATGGTTCAATCAGAAGCTTTAATTTGATAAAGCTAGTAGGTCCAATTTAGTTAGAAAAATTAATATTACTCTTGTTTATTACCACTACAATAAAATAATGGCTACTTGGCTACTTCTTTTTTCTTCTCTCCTTTTCTATCTTTTATGTTTTTCATAATGGTTTAATCTAAAGATCTGCCTAGGCCCTGATAAGGCATAATTACATAGAGCAAGCTTGTGCATAAGTTTGCTGGACTATTAATTTCTCTGCTCTCTTGAAACAACCAATTTATTTTGGTAGATGAAATGTAATACAAACTTTTGCCTAATTTGTGATAATCAACAATTTCAGTAGCCATGCATCTCTAAAATATTTCACATAGTCGAAAGTAAAGCGACAATATTCAAAAAAAATTATGAAATTAATCCCTTCAGCTTGATTATTGAAGTGGCAGCTTGGGGAAGCTTGCTGTTTATACATAGCAAAAGAAGCCACATAGAGTGGGTAGACATAATAGTTCGCCAGTTTTTTATCTGGCGACTAATTTCAAAGGACCGCCAATTCTGAAAGGCAAAAAGAATTATAAAGGAGTAATCAAGTTACACAGATATTTGATAATGGCTCGTTAAAATGAACACATTGTCAAGACATCATAATGATTAGTGTTTTTCTGAAAGATTACCAAAAAAAAGAGTCGCAAGTCCTCGATCCAATCACATAATTTACAAGAAGCAGATTCACCTTTAAGCTAAACCAGGAACAACATAACTAATTTCTTTTTCAAGAGATTCATGAAAATAGCCTACGAACTTAGTTGATCACTGTCCATTACTGTTGCTAACAACTAAGTACAATTTCCTCAGAACAATTTTAGCAATCTATCATGGGCTGCAACTGATATCAGTTACCTCAGCAAGAACTATAAAATTTGCACTACTCACAACAGAGAAATAACAACTGTTTACAAAACAAAACTTTAGTTTGTTTCTTAATGTCCAAGTACAAAGTGTTACTCATTAATTCATGAGGTTTAAAACAAAAAAAGGTTAAACATGTCGGGTTTTCGAGGATCTATCGGAAACAACCTCTCTTCCATCACAAGGCATGAGGAAGGTTACGTACAAACTACCCTCCAAATTCCACTTTTGGGATTACACTGGGTTTGTTATTGTTAAATGAAAGTATCAGTATCATAGTCAAAGAAATAACATGCAAAGATTACAATTTGAACTAAGTTGCACTTTCACTATGGTCCATTCAATTGATTTATATTGTATATACCAAAAAAATAAGTAATCGAACCAAAGTCCAAAGTTGCTCAAACCGACAAAATATTTACTCTATCTCAATGTATACTCTATCTCGCGCTAGATAGTAACATATACCCCCAAAAGGCCAAATTCAAAAGCCAACCAAACACAACACAAAATGATACCAATTATTACTGGGTGTTTAAGGATAAGGATAAGCAGAGCTAAGACTCTCATTTGAATTCAAATTGTTGTATATATCTCCTAAACCTCTCTTCCTCATCTACAAAACTCCTACTACCAGTGTACGTCTTCAGATATAAATGTACCCATTTACATGACTGAAAATACAAGTTGGAACACCAAATACTTGCGGCTTTATGGTATCAGAAGTCGTAAGCTCACACAAGCAATTCCAAAAGTCTGCAACCTTTTTTTTCCCTCATCTAGTTAAAGCCTAATGGGAGAAAACTCAAGCACCACCACCTCACCAACCATTTTCAGCCATGGACATGTGATCCAACCAACACGACTGATTTGCTTCAACCCAGCGTCACAACTTTCGATCAAACTGATGGGAAGCTCAAACTTTTCAACTTGGCAAGCCCAAGTAACCACCTTATTATTTGGATATGATCTCCTATCCTACATCGATGGCACAACTATTATTCCTCCAGTGTATATTGCAGATGACAAAGGCAATCAACTTCCTAATCCAAACTACAAGTTTTGGCTAAGGCAAGACAGCCTTGTTCGCAGTGCAATCATGGCCTCTGTCGATCAATCCATTGCGCCGCTGATTGCTAAAGCAGCTACTGCAAAAAATGCATGGGACAGTTTGCAAATGACCTATGCGAACAAATCTCAAGTAAGAATTTTTGGTCTTCATGAGTCACTCTCAAACATCAAGCGAGACTCCAAGTCCGTCAGGGACTACATGAAAGAAATTAAAT
Organism: Nicotiana attenuata; assembly: GCF_001879085.1. Taxonomy (NCBI): domain Eukaryota; kingdom Viridiplantae; phylum Streptophyta; class Magnoliopsida; order Solanales; family Solanaceae; genus Nicotiana; species Nicotiana attenuata. The sequence goes on from NW_017672281.1 coordinate 136,913, forward strand.
CCATTGCGGATGATTTGGCTGCCTCTGGCTCACCTCTAACAAATGAGGAACTAGTCATCAAAGTTTTGAGCGGACTTGGAGTAGAATACAAAGAGATCTCAGTGGCTATACGCGCTCGTGATAATCCCATATCTTTCGAAGAACTATTTGAAAAACTTCTTGCTCATGAAGTTTTCGTCCAACACTCAGAATCAAAGAATGAGCAGCCTATTATCACTGCACAATTCAGCCAGCAACACACCTCGTTCAACCAATCTAAAGGAAGAAACCACACTGGTTCTCAGCGAAGGGGAGGGCATTCCAATTTCATGCCTAACAAACGTAATTTTTCTAGACAACTGACCAACTCAAAGGCGTTCAATAACACGTCTAATCAACAAAGAGTGCAGTGCAAACTTTGCGCCAAGTTTGGTCATATAGCTAAGGTGTGCCGCTCTAAATCTCATGATGCCCTTGAAGCTCAGGCAAATTTTAGTAATCATGCAAACTATGCTGCCAATCACTCAAGTTCATGGATTGTTGACTCGGGGACTTCTCACCACATCACAGATAATCCAAACTCCCTTCAGTCTGCTACTCACTTTTTAGGAAATGATGAAATCATCATCGGCGAAGGTAAAAGAATACCAATTACTCATATTGGTCAAACTACATTTTCTTATGATAACACTAAGCCTTTTCATCTGCATAATGTTTTTTGTTCTCCAAGAATCAAAAGAAATTTAATTTTAGTTGCTAAATTTTGTCACCACAATCAAGCATCTATTGAATTCTTTCCCTATTCTTTTTGTGTGAAGGATTTGAATACGGGGGCACGCTTCCCACAAGGACGGAGCAAAGGGGACCTCTATGAATGGCCAGCTGACAAGTTACAACATCGTCCATCTTCTCCTCTTGCTAACTTCACCACTACATCCACGCCAACATTGCACCTATGGCATGCCAGACTTGGTTACCCTCAACCTAGAATACTGAAATCATTTGTTTATTCCTTTAAGCTTCCCGTTGCTAGTAGTAGAGACGATTCCTTTACATTTTGTCATTCATGCTTATGCAATAAAAGTCATCGCCTTCCTTTTGGTGACAATTCCATTAGTAGTTCTAGACCTTTTGAATTTTTGTACTCTGATGTTTGGGGTCCTTCTCCTATTCACTCATTTGATAACTTTCGATTTTATGTGATTTTTGTGGATCACTATACAAAGTACACTTGGTTATTCCCATTAAAGAATAAATCAGATGCTCAAGGAGTATTTGTGAACTTTCTTAGCATGGTGAGACCTTACTGTTGGCACACTCTATTCAGATGGGGGTGGAGAATACATAAGCTTAAAATCTATCCTTACGTAACAAGGCATTCAACATCTCACTAGTCCTCCCTACACTCCTCAAATTGTTGGAACAGCTGAACGCAAGCATCTACATATCATAGATACTGCTCTAACTTTAATGCGCCATGCATCTGTACCTTCATGTTTTTGGTCATTGGCTTATCAAACAGCTGTCTACCTTATCAATGGGATGCCTACTCCATTACTCAAACTTCGTTCTCCTTTTCAATGCCTCTTTCACACATCCCCTAACCTTTTAAAATTAAGAGTTTTTGGTTGTTTATGTTATCCCTGGTTAAAACCATATAACAACAACAAACTTGCTCCCAAATCAAGACCTTGTGCTTTCATGGGATACTCACTTTCTACAAATAGTTATGCATGTCTTGATCTTTCAACCTCCAAAATATTCATCTCAAGACGTGTCCTCTTTGTGGAACATATATTTCCATTCAAAAATAATCAGCTAGGTCTTCCCAGAATAGAACCATCACCCTTGCACCAGTGGATCCACTCTACAGAACCAACCAATGTTTCTCCAGTACAAAACCAATCAGATATTGCCTTTGAACCTATCTCATTGCCTCCCTCAAGCAACTCTCCTTGTCAGCAGCCATCCATGGAAGGTTCACCGAGCTTATCATTGCAGGATGATGCTTCACCTTCACTCGAGGTGCGATCTTCTCCACCTTGTTCTTCTTCCACTACTATGTGTAACAACCCGACCGGTCATTTTGAGCTCTAGTGTGTCGTTCATTAGTTTGAGGCCATGAGCAGCTTCATTTCAAGTATTATGACTTGTGCGCATGGTCGAAATTGAATTCCGGGAAGTTCAAAGTTGATGCGGAAAGAGAATTCTCAGTTCGGAAGCTTTAAGTTGAGCGGATTGACTAAGATTGGATTTTTGAGTAAACGACCTCGAAATCAGGATTCGAAGGTTCCAGTAGGTTTGTATGATGATTTCGGACTTGGGCGTATGTCCAGATCGGGTTTTTGAAGACCCGGGAACGTTTTGGCACCTATTGTGGAAGTTAGCATTTTTGGAAGAATTTCATAAGTTTGGGTTGAAGTGCATTTTAGTGTTATTGTTGTCTGTTTGGGATTCCGAGTCTGGGAATAGCTCCATATGATGATTCTGGTGTTGGGAGCACAATAGGAAGTGAATTCGGAGGTCCGTGGGTCATTTTGGAATCATTTGGCTAAAGATAAAAATTTGAAGGTTTTTGAGAAGTTTGACCGGAAGTGGACTTTCTGATATCGGGGTCGGATTCCAATTCCGGAGGTTGGAGTAGGCCCATAATGTCGAATATTACTTGTGTACAAAATTTGAGGTCAATCAGATATGATCCGAAAGGTTTCAGCATCAAATATTAAAGTTTCAATTTCTCAAGTTCATCAAGTGATTTGGGGTATGATTCGTGATTTTCGCAATGTTTGATATGATTTGAGGCCTCAAGCGAGTTCGTAATGTGTTTTGGGGCTGGTTGGCATGATTGGTTGGGGTCCCGGGGGCCTCGAGTGGATTCCGAGTGGTTAACGGATCGAACTTTGAATTTGAAGAAAAACTAAGGCAGCTAATATATGGTGTAACCGCACCTACGAGGTTGTTGCCGCAAGTGCGGAGCCGCAGAAGCGGTCTGGGAGTCGTAGGTGCAGAATGGGCAGCCAAGGGAATCACTGCAGATGTGGGGCATTGGCCGCATCTGCACAAGCGTAGAAGCGAGGGAACTGACCGCAGAAGTGATTTTGGCCCTGAGCTTGGGACCGTAGAAGCGGCACGTGCAGAAGCGGAGTCGTAGGTGCGGCCGGTGCACCGCAGGTGCGGAAATGCTGGAGGCAGTGAGGTTCTTTTAAATCGGGGGTTGAGTTCATTTCAACCCCATTTCTTCCATTGGAGCCGATTTTTGGAGCAACTTTGAGGTGCCATTTTCACCACCAAGCATGAGGTAAGTGGTTTATGTAAGTTTTGAGTTAAATACATGATTGTATATGGATTAAAGTATGAAAATTGGTAGAAACTTGGGGTTTCGGTGAAAATACCTAGAACTTGTATTTTTGGATTTTGACCACGATTTGGAGTATGGAATTAAGAGTAAATTATATATTTGAGCTCGTGGGGTTATGGGTAAAGTTTATCTTCGAAAAACTTTGGAATCCGGGCACGTGGGCCCGAGGGCGATTTTGTCAACTTTCGATCGGGGTTAGGAATTGTTATAAATTGAGTTATTATGAGTAGTTGATCATATATTAATGGATTTGCATAATTGTTCGCTAGTTTTGGGGCATTGTGCATCAATTTGAGTCGTCGGAAGGGCGTGAAATGCCGGTTATGGAACTTTGGAGCGAGGTGAGTCTCCTTTATAACCTTGTAAGAGGGAATTGTTCCCATAGGTGAATTAATTGAATATGTGCTGCTAATTGTGGGGGCTACGTACGCACGAGGTGACGAGAGTCTGACGTAGATCCTATTATTCTTATGTCCGGGGTAGTCTAGGACCCAAAAGCATGCTTACTTGTGATAAATGCAACCTTATTGATAGTTTGAATTGCTTCAATCTTATCGAAGTGGCAACTGATTTTCTAAAAGAGTAAAACCTCATTTCCATGACTTGTAAAAAGGGAAATTTACACCTCCTTGAATAATTGTCTCCTCGATGAGTGTCTTGAATGACTGTTTGGGTATGTGTTACTATGTGTACCTATGTCCCATGTATGATTCGCGAGCAGGGTGATTGTTTATTCATGTTTGACCGCGTCGCATGTATGATTCGCGAGCAGGGTAATAGATGCATCTATGGTTCGCGCCATTCGACCCTCTGGCAGTGCACAGTTTAAATATTGTTGGATCAGGCCGTACGTCCTCGGCATGATTTGCGCAATTCTTGAATTGCTTGCCTTGAAATTTACTGAAGTGATATTGTTTCTTCCCGGTTTGAGAATAAATGTATAAATGATGAGAAGGGATTTGGGTATTTCCTATAAAGTAAAGAATTGCTTACTTGCTTCACTTTATTGAATTACAATCATGCTTATATAAATCCTCAATTTGTACATTATCGATTTACCATTATTGGACCACTAGTAAGTGTCGAAGTCGACCTCTCGTCTCTACTTCTTCGAGATTAGGCGGGATACTTACCGAGTACACGTTATTTTCGTACTCATGGTACGCTTGCTGTGCATTTTGTTGCACAGGTGCAGGTATTTCTAGCGGCCTACTAGGCATAGCAGCATGGATGATATGGAGACTAGGTGGGCTGCATTTCTCGAGGCGCCATGCAGCCAGTATAGTCTCTTTCAGCGTATTGTATTTGCTTCTGTCCAATCTGTATTCCGGACAGTGATTGTACTTTATTCGATTCTCTTAGTAATTACTCATGCACTTGTGACACCGGATTCTGGGATGTCTATGGGATTATTCAGTATTTGAAACTATTAAAGATATTATTATTTATTCAGTGGAACTTATTCTTTATTGTTTAAATATATAAAAGAAGTAAATTCAGAGATATCTAAAATAAAAAGTTATTAATTAATTAGTGTTGGCTTGCCTGACAATGGTGTCCGGCGCCATCATGACCCTTAGTGGATGTTGACATGTGATTTTTGACCCTCCCCGAAATTTTATCCATTTTAGCATGTAAATATTTAGTTTAGGTCTAATATAGCTATTTCAACTAATTTTTACTTTTTACTTTATTTTATTACAAGAAAAATGAAAATTACAAAATATAAAAAAAAAATAGTTTATTTTAACGGTCAGTTTTATTTTAATAGTTATTTTACTCAAATAGGATTAATTAATAAATGGTGTAGTATTTTTGATCTTGTGATAGAAGAAATAGTATTAAATTTGGGACTAATCTTGGTTTGGTGTTAATAGAAAATGCCCAACTTGGGATAGCCCAAACATTGAGCCCATACCCATTCTCCCATTTGACCTAACCTAATTCCTACCCCTATAAATTAACACCCTATACACAAAAAAAAAAAGAATAGACAAAAAAAAAAACGAATCCGCCGCTGAACAGAGGAAACCCCACACCCCCATCGATCTTCTTCTTCTTCAGAGAAGAAGAGCCAGCTTTCATGGCTGCTCCTTAACTAAAAACCAACAACCCTTTCTACATCACCTTCAACCAAGAGGACATGAGCAGACCTTCGCTAACCTAGACCTCTCTGCTGCGTTTTCTTCTTCAACCAGCTACAGCTGAAGCTTCTTCACCTTCTTTGAACAAAAATGGACGAACCCAGCAGCGATCCACCTCCATTCAAAACAGCTGAAGCATAACAGAGAACAGGGGAACAAAAATAAAGAGAGAACCTCACCCTTCCAAATCCCTTTCTCTCATTTCTGTCTCACCTCCATCGCCGACGAGCTTCGCCGGAAACCGGTGAAAACTAACCCCAGAACCAGCCAGCAGCCACCTAGACCAGTTATGTCCCTTCCATATCCCAACCAGCTCACCACTCATTTCGAAGAAGTGTCGAAGGTTTTAAGAATTCGAGGTGAAATTTCGGGTTCCGGTTCCGCCGTTCGATTTTTGTTGCTGTTTCTCGGTGGATCTTTGGGATTGAAGAAGTGTACATTTGCTTATTTTTCCATCGACAATTAGAAGAATTTCAGTTGAGGTTCATTTCTTTTATCCTACCCTTTATTTCAAATGAATTAAAGTTTGAATGGCTATCTTATTCATGTTCCTCTGTGTTAGACTATGTCTAAAAATGAATTCCAACTTAATTTGTTGTTTGATTCTTGTTCCTTTGGTGATTGGTGGTTGCTGTTGGCAGTGATATTTGATAAAAAGTGAAAAGGAATTTTGGTTTGTTCAATCTAATTTTATATATGTTCTGCTCTGTTGCTTATATGTTCACTTTATTAGCTATAATGGGGGTTAAGTCTGCCTCATTTTTGTATTGTTTGAGCGTGAGTTTGGCTTAGAGGCGATTGATTGAGAGCTGAAATGAATTGAAATAATTAGGGAGAGGTTTATATTTAGTTTTGTCGAAGATTTCTGGCATGTCAAATTATCTTGAACCTGTTTGGCTTTAATGTGAATGACTGATATTCATTTGATCGTGATATGCAATTTAATAACTACACAGTGTCTCTTTTTGTATAATTCATCTTTTTGTTGTACATCACAATAACTGTTTTAGTGATCATTTGGCAACTTGGTTGAAACTAATGAAATTTGATAGATAATGTCTTTTGTTTTCTTGAAAATCAAACAGCAGCTTTTGACTATTATATGCGTGACTTTTTGCTGGTGCAGTTCTATTTTCCAATTCAGAGGTGCACACTTGTAGATATAGGTATCTTAGAATTGATTAACGCATTGTGTTACCAATAATAAGTACAATTGATTCCATTTTGAATTGATCTATCATCTTTTGTAACAGTTGATATCTAGCTAGTATAAATTTTTTTCTCCTTATTTTCTGGTGTGGAAGTACACGTTTCCAGATATGGGTGTCCTAGAGTTAATTGCCAAGTCTCTTTCTTAATAATAAAGCGTTGTTAATTGTGGACACCCAAAAAAATGGGTATACGTACGCGTAACCCGTTTCAAGATAATGTTCTTAATTAAAAGCGGTGAAAGAAACAATTGCACATAGGTTCAAAATATATTAAAATCAGATAATTTTAGTCAATTATAATAATTTAAGCGACCGTGCTAGAACCACGGGATCCGGGGGTGCCTAACACCTTCCCTCGGGTCAACAGAATTCCTTATTCAGAATTTCTGGTTCGCAGACTCCAATTGGGAAGTCGAACTTTTCCTCGATTTGGGATTCAAGTTAAACCGGTGACTTGGGACACCAAAAGCCAATCATATCCCAAGTGGCGACTCTAAAAATAAACAAATGATCCCATTTCGAATAATGTCACTTTAAATGGAAAAACTCCTTATACATTATCCTTCGGGATGGGTGTGTAAAAACGGAGGTGTGACAGTGGATTTTGGGTCGTGACAACATGGTATCAAAGCACTCGGTTCCCTTCGGTCTCACGAGTTATGAGCAAGTCTAGTAGAGTCTCGCGGATCGGTACGGAGACGTCTATTCTTATCTTCGAGAGGCTATTGGGCTGTTAGGAGTACTCCCCTTCTTGATTCCTCATCGTGCGATTTGATTCCTTTGAGGCTTATGCTTTTATTTCCCTCATATTCAATCTTATGCGACGTGGAGCGCTTATTATAAATCAGGAATTGAGAAATTTTAAAGGTACTACAGAGGTGGTACGGGATGCTTCTCCCGGCATAGTTGATTTAACTATTGTCGTCGCCTTGTGGAAGGATATTCTGTCGTTCCAGCTCAGTAGCTGTACTTCTGAGAGCTCTGAGGCTAAGCACAAGTTGCCATGATGCTTATGAACGATTGTCGCACAATATTGATGTGATGGTAGGGTGCTCGCCTACGTGTCGGGGCAGTAAATGACTTGAAGGGAGGTTTACACAGTGCATGATTTAGAGATTCGGTATTTTGTTCCCGGCGGGGGAAAGGCAATTGGGCTAATGATGTTCAGATTTGGGTTAATGGAGTAACGAGGCTTGGTATTTGCGAGCGTGGTGGAATTTTCATCTTTGATGAGGTATCGTTGTCCTTGTTGAATGTACTAAGTTCGCTGGTGTTAAGACCTTCGGCAATTCGCCTTTGGGGCAGGATGTTGTAAGAGAGTAATTGAGAAGCGGTTGTCAGAGATCGCGAGTTGCGGTGGTTAAAGATTAAATGCATGTTTCTAATGCCGACGGCTCGAGAAAGATGATCTTCAGAAAGGTTTAAAGGTTAATTGGCGATCTATTGGTTCACACCGCCACCAAGATAGATTTTTGATCTAAGGCATCAGCTGAGCGGTGAAGGATGATGAAGAACAGGTGGAAAGTGCCATGCGGTGGTTAAATTTCTAGAAGGCTAAGTGTAAGAAGCGGAATTCGAATAGTTGCTTAGAGAAGAGGGTTTGGCCAAAGTGGGAGAGTGGCAGAGTAGTATGTGGATTCCGTGGCTGGGTCTACAGACTTAATTTGAAATATGGACTATTATTCTGCAGGGGATTTGATATGACGGAAAGGAGATACTTGAAATGAAGGAGGATACAACATAATTTTGAATTGGAAGATATTGCCGCACATTTAGTTGATGTCCACGAGGAGTGAATGGACTTGTGCAATTGGTGAATGAGCACAGGCTCGGGTGGGTTATCTCCTATGAGCAGGTCAGCAATCGCATGGTTGGTGAAGCTCCTGCGAAGGATTTTACCGGCTCGGTAAGAGGTCTAATATATGAATGTTGCTAAAGATTCAGAGTGTTCATGAAATGCTAAAGGGAGGATTTCGAGGAATCTGGCGGTTTGATTGTGCAAAGTCGTGTCAATAGGAAGTAAAGGATCATGGTGGATTCCAAGGTTGTGTAATGGTGGCTTCAAGCTAAGTGGGAGAGTCCCACTACCTACGATGAGGTTGTATGATTATTTTCTTGTGAGGTTTCAGGTTATCGGCGTATTGGTAAGTTGTTTCGGCTAAGGAAAAAGAACATCATTTGTAATTTGATGCAAAGGAATTGAAGAATGTGTTCTATAATTGGCCTCATCGATTCATGTTCAGGCTTTGAAAAGACTCAGGAATTATGCTTCGCGCAGAAGTGAGTTGCAAGGAAGGTAATTTGGCTGGGTGCTTCTTTGAGAGGGTGGTCATGGGCTAGCGGAGCCTTGCAGTTTATTATATTCGAGACCATGTCAGAGTGGGTGACTCTCAATAGCGATCCTTGTGAATTCAAAGTTTGAAAATGCGGTGCCTAAGGGTTCAATCCCGCGGTATGTTTAAGAATCGAGCTTGTGAAGCAGCTTATGATAAGAGGCTCGGAATTGTTCTAAGATGTTCTGGCTTGCAGTGTAGCATTTGGGAGGAAAGGGAGAAAAGGACTTCGGGTTCGTAGAGGAATTATCAGAGTGGATGTGCTAGTTGAGATGTGAATATGCGTACAAGGAAGGTATGAAGTGGTTTGTGGGATTTGAGATAGCATGGTCTTGTGATACAAGTCCACTCGGGTTGAGTGCATTATGTGTTGAATGAAGTTATTACTGTTTTAAGGCAATTAAAGATAAATTGGAATAGGTTGGATTGGTTACCGATGATTGAATTGCCATCTTGGTGGCAGTGATCAGTTCCTTCGGCGTGATTAAGTTATGCAAGTTATTTCTGATGATACGTGTAAGGCTTGTCAACCGTCGTAATTGAAGTTATTCGGAAGTATTCTAGTGCTATGGCCTGATATGTGTAGGCGGATCCCGGAAAGGTCTATGGTGGTTTAGGCCACTACTTGAAGAATTGCATCTGTTACGGTAGTATAATTCACTCGTGTGTTGCTATAGTTCTCTTGGAATGAGTTAAGTAAAAAAAAAAAGCTTCCCTGTGAGGAAGTGTTTTCCATGTTAGTGGTTCAGGAGTCGTGATGAAATTTTTGTACTATCGCATGCTGGCTTGTTAGGTTCAGTGAGCGGTAAGAAATTAGGAAGTAAGGATCAAGGTTGCGGTTTGGTGTTCGCAAGGACGTCGCGAGCTCGAATGAGCATGAGAGGGATTTGAATGTTTAGAGTAAGCTGGCATTGTCTTCAGCGTCACCTGAAATCGGTGATTTGTGAAAGAGGCTTTGCATCTTGGTTATGGATTCTTGATCGCTTTTCAGCGTTGCTGCGGCCGGTGGCATGGATATTCAGACTTGTTATCTGTTACGGAAGGTCGTGGGAGCGTGTTCCATGGGAAGATTGTATAAGTGTGGCATGTAGTCACTTGATTGATTGAAGAATGAAACCAACTATGAAGATTGTGGTGATATCGTTAATTTGAGAATTTATGCCTGGAGGGCACTCGGTTTATTAGGTCGTGGACCGTGGAGGCTTTCTTCGGTTATGATGGTTATTCTTGTGTGTTGTGGGAAGAAGGGTTTATTATTGACCCAGAAAGGATTATTGGCCTAGTTCGGTACGATCAGAATCGACTTGAGGTCTGTGGATGGATTTAAATAAGAATATGGGCTCCATAGCAGGCCGGATGTGTTCATTTCAGCATAGCTCTCCTTATGGAGGAGTATTCGGACGTTGGATGTTAATTCGTCATCGACTATCTCATGTTATTCTATATTGTGTCGTGTGAGTTGCAAAACGGCTTGGTAATTTCTTATGTGTTGAGGTTCCGCGTAGATGATGTCATGTGAGCAGTATGGCTCTTTAGTTTCAAAACATATATCGTACCTCAGTTGTGCTTGAGTTTGTTAGCTTATGGCCCTATATGTCCCCTCAGGGATGGTATTATGCACTTAGCGTGCCTGTGACCGATATTCGGTATTTTGTTGTAATGAGCAATTTAGCTCGGTGTGAAATCTCCTTATGTGGATTTTATGTGTGGATCGGGTGGCACACCGCCATGAGTATGTTGTTTGGATCGGGTTGTATGCCGCAACAGTATGATGTTGAGTGTAGTTTTCTGTATTCTAATTTTTGTGTGTGTTTTATTTTCCATTTTTTGAGGAAAGTTCATGTTAGCAGCGTGAGTTGAGTAGTCCCTTCCAAAGTTCGGTTTCCTTATGTATAATGTTCAAATTGGTAGCCTATTGGCACGTTGTGGAATCGTATGAGACTTTTGGTCATGTCTGGGGGGCTTGTTGCCGGAACAGTTTGTACTGGGTGAGACAAGGTTATTGGAACTAGGATCCGTTCGATCGGATTGTATGAAGTATATTAAAGAGCAAAGATCATTATTTGGTTCACAATGAGGTAATGTCCTTGTCAGGAGTGTAGCCTCAATGATTTGTTGACCCGACAGTTGGTTATGAATCTCTACATGTCTCTTCCGTCGTGGTATTATTGAAAGGGTTGGAACAAGACTTATATAAATCATGAGGTGCGTTGTGAGCATCAGATTCAGGGAATGTTGGTTATTATGATCAGAGAATGTTATTATGGTCCTGTGAATGATGTGGTGCATGGTGAGAATTCAGCAAAGGTATGCAGTCATGTTCTGGTGCCTCGTGTAGTGATTGATACGGTGTTCATATATTGGAAGCAGGCCTGACGGAGAATTCCGGATGTTGGAATTGGGTTCTAAGCTTAATTGTTTGAATAAAAGAGAATATCTTCATATTTGATCGAATTATTGTGCTCAACTAAGCTGTGGTAGCACGGGTAGGTGCTCAAGGTGTTTAACTATGATTTCAGACAACTCCAGTGCAACTCATAGCACGTTCGAGGACAAACATATGTTTAAGTGGGAGAGAATGTAACGACCCGACCGGTCATTTTGAGTTCTAGCGCATCGTTCAGCAGTTCGGGTTTTGGAAGACCCGGGAACATTTTGGCACCTATTGTGGAAGTTAGCATTGTCGGAAGAATTTCATAAGTTTGGCTTGAAGTGCATTTCAGTGTTATTGTAGTCTATTTGGGATTGCGTCTGGGAATAGCTCCGTATGGTGATTCTGGTGTTGGGAGCGCGATCAGAAGTGAATTCGGAGGTCCGTGGGTCATTTTGGAGTCATTTGGCTAAAGATAAAAATTTGAAGGTTTTTGAGAAGTTTGACCGGAAGTGGATTTTTTGATATCGGGGTCGGATTCTGATTCCGGAAGTTGGAGTAGGTCTATAATGTCGAATATGACTTGTGTGCAAAATTTGATGTCAATCGGATGTGACCCGATAGGTTTCGGCATCGAATATCGAAGTTTGAATTTCTCAAGTTCATCAAGTTTAATTTGGTGTGTGATTCGTGATTTTAGCGTTGTTTGATATGATTTGAGGCCTCGAGCGAGTTCGTAATGTGTTTTGGGACTGGTTGGCATGATTGGTTGGGATCCTGGGGGCCTCGGTTGGATTCAGGGTGGTTAACGGATCGACCTTTGAATTTGAAGAAAAACTAAGGTAGCTGATATCTGGTGTAACCGCACCTGCAAGGTTGTTGCCGCAGGTGCGGAGCCGCAAAAGCGGCCTGGGAGTCGCAGTTGCGGAATGGGCAGCCAAGGGAAGGACCGCAGATGCGGGGCATTGGCTGCATCTGCGCAAGCGCAGAAGCGAGGGAACTGACCGCAGAAGTGATTTTGGCCCTGAGCCTGGGACCGCAGAAGCGGCACGTGCAGAAGTGGAGCTGCAGGTGCGTCTGGTGCACCGCAGGTGCGGAAATGCTGGAGGCAGTGAGGTTCTTTTAATCGGGGTTTGAGTTCATTTCAACCCCATTTCTTCCATTGGAGCCGATTTTTGGAGCAACTTTGAGGTTTCATTTTCACCACCAAGCATGAGGTAAGTGGTTTATGTTAGTTTTGAGTTAAATACATGATTGTATATGGATTAAAGTATGAAAATTGGTAGAAACTTGGGGTTTTGGTGGAAAGACCTAGAACTTGTATTTTCGGATTTTGACCACGATTTGGAGTATGGAATTAAGAGTAAATTATATATTTGAGCTCGTGGGGTTATGGGTAAAGTTTATCTTCGAAAAACTTCGGAATCAGGACACGTGGGCCCGAGGGCGATTTTGTCAACTTTTCGATCGGTGTTAGGAATTGTTATAAATTGAGTTATTATGTGTAGTTGATCATATATTAATGGATTTGCATAATTGTTGGCTAGTTTTGGGGCGTTGTGCATCAATTTGAGTCCTCGGAAGGGCGTGGAATGCCGGTTATGGAACTTCGGAGCGAGGTGAGTCTCTTTTATAACCTTGTAAGAGGGAATTGTCCCCATAGGTGAATTAATTGAATATGTGCTGCTAATTGTGGGGGCTACGTATGCACGAGGTGACGAGAGTCCGTGCGTAGCTACTATTATGCTTATGTCCGGGTAGTCTAGGACCCAAAAGCATGCTTACTTGTAATAAATGCAACCTTATTGATAGTTTGAATTGCTTCAATCTTATCGAAGTGGAAACTGATTTGTAAAAGAGTAAAACCTCATCTCCATGACTTGTAAAAAGGGAAATTTACAACTCCTTGAATAATTGTCTCCTCGACGAGTGTCTTGAATGACTGTTTGAGTATGTGTTACTATGTGTACCTGCGTCGCATGTATGATTCGCGAGCAGGGTGATTGTTTATTCATGTTTGACCACGTCGCATGTATGATTCGCGAGGGGGGTAATAGATGCAACTATGGTTTGTGCCATTCGACTCTCTGGCAGTGCACATTTTAAATATTGTTGGATTAGGCCGTACGTCCTCGGCATGATTTGCGCATTGCTTGAATTGCTTGTCTTGAAATTTATTGAAGTGATATTGTTTCTTTCCGATTTGAGAATAATTTATAAATGATGAGAAGGGATTTGGGTATTTCCTATAAAGGAAAGAATTGCTTACTTGCTTCACTTTATTGAATTACAATCATGCTTATATAAATTCTCAATTTGTACATTATTGATTTATCATTATTGGATCACTAGTAAGTGTCGAAGTCGACCTCTCGTCTCTACTTCTTCGAGATTAGGCGGGATACTTACTGAATACACGTTGTTTTCGTACGCATGCTACGCTTGTTGTGCATTTTGTTGCACAGGTGCAGGTATTTCTAGCGGCCTACTGGGCATAGCAGCATGGATGATACGGAGACTAGGTGAGCTGCATTTCTCGAGGCGACCCGCGGCCGGTATAGTCTCTTTCAGCGTATTGTATTTACTTCTGTCCAATTGTATTCCAGACAGTGATTGTACTTTATTTGATTCTCTTAGTAATTACTCATTTACTTGTGACACCGGGTTCTAGGATGTCTATGGGATCATTCAGCATTTGAAATTGTTAAAGATATTATTATTTATTCAGTGGAACTTATTCTTTATTGTTTAAATATATAAAAGAATTAAATTCAGAGATATCTAAAACAAGAAGTTATTAATTAATTAGTGTTGGCTTGTCTGACAATGGTGTCCGGTGCCATCACGACCCTTAGTGGATTTTGGGTCGTGACACTACGCCTCTTCCCTCTTCTTGTACCACACAAGTGGTACCTCTTCCTTCCTCGAGAATGGTTATGAGATCTCAAAATAATGTCTTCAAGCCCAAACAAGTTTTTGACTACCTTGTTGTCTCGCCCAACAAAACACTGCCACTAGCACCTCATACGTTTAAGCAAGCAAACAAATATATTGAATGGCATGATGCAATGCAGGCTGAATACTCAGCCCTTTTGAATAATGCTACTCTCTAGTCCCTCCAACTTCATCACAAAATGTGATAGGCTGTAAGTGGGTGTTTCGTGTGAAACACAATGCAGATGGATCAATCGAACGCTATAAAGCGCGTCTAGTTGCAAAGGGTTTTCACCAAAGACCGGGTGTTGATTTTAATTCTACCTTCAGTCCAGTCATTAAACATACCACCATTCGTCTAATTATCTCTCTAGCAGTGTCTTTCAGGTGGCCCTTATGACAACTACATGTCAACAATGCCTTTCTCCAAGGCACCTTGCATGAAGAAGTCTACATGCAACAACCTCTGGGATTCGTTGATCCTGTTTATCCCAATTATGTCTGTAAACTTCATAAATCCATTTATGGACTTCGCCAAGCTCCAAGAGCTTGGTATAAAGAGCTCAAGAACTTTCTTCTTTCATGTGGTTTCAGCAAAACTCATTCGGATAACTCACTGTTTGTCTGGTGTCAACACAATATCCTTATCTTTGTTATGGTGTATGTCAATGACGTTGTTGTCACTAGTTCGTCAATCAAGCATGTCGACCACACCATCAAGTTGTTGGGCAACTGGTTCTCTATCAAAGATCTTGGATCTTTGCATTTTTCTTCTTGATGTCGAAGTCATTCTACATTCAGATGGTCTCTTACTTACTCAAAGCAATTACATTGCTGAGCTATTAGATAAATTTCACATGCTGGAAGCAAATGGTGTTGCTACTCCAATGTCTACCAGTGAGCATCTAAGCATTAATGATGGATCCTGTTCAGCAGATGTGAAGCAGTATAGACAAGTCATTGGATCTCTTCAGTATCTTAGTTTTACAAGGCCGGATATTTGCTTTACCATCAATAAGCTTGCTCAATTCCAACATGCTTCGTCGATTCGACATTGGCAAGCTGCTAAGCGCTTTCTCAGATACCTCAAAGAAATACTCACCTATGGACTTCTCATAAGGCCCTCATCCACTACCATACTTCAGGCTTACTCTGACGCTGATTGGGGCGGAATGATTGATACAAGACACTCAACTTCAGATTATGTCATTCTTCTAGGGTCCAATCCTATCAGTTGGTGTTCTAAAAAGCAGCGAATAGTTGCTCGCTCATCCGCTGAAGCTGAGTATTGAGCTGTTGCAGGAGCTGTAGCTGAAGTAAACTGGATTGTTAATCTCCTTAAGGAGCTGCATCTTCCGCCTAAGACTCCGCCAAAAATCCTATGCGATAATGTTGGAGCCACTTATCTCAGTCGTAATCCTTTCTTCCACAGTAGAATGAAGCATGTGGCCATTGATTTTCATTTCGTCCGTGATCAAGTTGAAAGGAATCAAATTGACGTTCGGCATATTAGCAATGCCTCATAGCTTGTTGATGCCCTCACAAAACCTCTACCTCGACGACCTTTCTCTGACTTTGTGACAAAGATTGGCTTCCAACCAGTGGAGCCAATTTTGCGGGGGCATGATAAGGATAAGGATAAGCAGAGCTAAGACTCTCATTTGAATTCAATTGTTGTATATATCTCCAAAACCTCTCTTCCTCATCTACAAAACTCCCTACTACCATTGTACTTCTTCAGATATAAATGTACCCATTTACATGACTAAAAATACAAGTTGGAACACCAAGCTAGCGTTTGGACATAGATTTGGTTGAAACTTGAAAATATAATTTTTGAAGTAGTTTTGAAAAATAATTTTTGGAAGTTGAAATTATGTTTGGACATGCATTTTATTTGAAATTTTTTTGAAGTTTTGTGAGTGGGAGAACAAGTTTCACCCAAAAACTACCCTAAACTAGATTTTGGGAACTTGAAAAATAATTTCAGAAATTTTTCAAAAATAAATCATTAATCTATGAACAAACAATGTTTTCAAAAAAGATTTGAAAAAAAGTTGCCAAAATCTATGGCCAAACGGGAGCCAAATACTTGCTGTTTTAAATAATACGTTATATAGACTAATGTGCATGCTCTACCACTTGCTAGATATCACAGTTTTAGTAGACACGATTAAACTAAGCATTCTACATATTGATGCTATTCGGACTTGTTACCATCATATCTGTTGTTGTATTCAAGAAACTTTACCTATTTTCCCTGTCAATAAGGAAAGAATTCAGTTATCGCTTTAAACAAATTGTGAGGAAATGTTTGCATTTGATGCTTTAAAGAGCCTGTACCACCACCTTATCAATTGACTCAATAAAATTGGTGACTTAAAGCTAAATCTTTAAGTGCACAAGTACAGACAATTTGGCGTACCATCACATCTCTTAACAACTTAAGCTTATCTTGAGGTCTTATTATGGTGTTCTTATTAATGGCTTTGCATTTTCTGATCTTTTGTTTCTCAACATGATGATGAGAAATCTTGAACTTCCTTTGAAGGTTAGTCATGTTCCAAAGTATCCAAAAATCTGGACCCAACATAATATGCGGGAGTTTGTTTTTTATAAAAATGAGATTTCAGCACATTATGCTGGAATTTCATAATAGGCCGGTGTTCCATAATAATATGCAGGAAGTTTATAGCATGAGCTCCATAATCTAACATATTTTGCTGAAACTTTCCGTGTTCCAGCTAGGGTATTTTTGTCCAAATTTTATCTTCGTATAATTAAGTAATGACTATTTTTCAATTACTTTGTAAACATGGACTATTTTTTTTTCTATTACCAATCTGAAAATTAACTAGTCCATGCTATTTTTAGTGTATCCTTCGGTGAAAGCAACAAGCAACAGTTCGTGTCTGAAATTCTGAGAGCCAGGAAATTTAAGAGACAAAGTGCCATGTTTTAATTTCATATGCGTTTTATTGATAATCTGTTGAACTTCTGAAAATAAGAGAAAACGCTTAAAAGACCAAGATGGTCAGTGATCTACTTTTACTATCAATTGAATACTACTCTTTCCGTTCTAATTTATGTGAATCTGTTTGAGTGGGCACGGAGTTTAAGAAAAAATGAAGACTTTTAGAATTTGTGGTGCTAAACAAATCAAAAAGAGGCCAGAATATTTTTGTGGTTAAAAAAGCTTCTCATTAAGGGTAGAATTGTAAGTTTAAGCTAAATTGTTACCAAATTTAGAAAGGGTTCATTCTTTTTGGAACGAACCAAAAAGGAAATAGGTTCACATAAATTAGAACAGAGGGAGTACTTGTTTTGGACTTATGAAAAATGAGAGAACTGCTGAAAAGACTTAGCTTGTGAGTGATCTGAATGATTATAAGCATAAACTATCTTGGCCCCACCAGTGCATGTTTGATTTGGAGCCCCGAGTGCTCTGGTGAGTTTTGGATAGGCCACAGAGTGTTTGAGACTTCGCATTTGCGAAGATCCATCGCAATTGCGATCAGAGGGCAGGAGGGGACTTTTGCATTTGCGAGCAATTGCGACCTCAGCACTCGCTGCATTTGCGAACAATAGTTCGTATTTGCGAAGTTAGCAGCCCAGGCCAAGCTTCACATTTGCGATGCTTTGGCCGCATTTGCGAGTTCGTATTTGCGAACATTTTATCGCAAATGCGATAACTGCGACTGTGTAAATTATGACTTAGACGGGATTTTCATCATTTTTCAAATTGTCTCAAACCCTAAGCTCTCCTAGGCGATTTTCCAAAGAAAAGTTCTTCCCTAAAACATAGGTAAACAACTTCTAACTCATTCTCTCAATCTACTTGTGATGACCCAAAAGGTCATCACTCGTTTTGAAAGAAAATTCTGTGTTCCGAGGCCTTAAAGCCTCTTTTTTGCCTTACCTCGATTTCCGTGCGCAGTCCGGACGTGTATCCAGAAAGCCATTATGTGAAAATCTGTGAAAAATAATAAATTTTGCTTTTAAAATAAATTTATGTTGACTTCGGTCAACATTTTGGGAAAACGGACCCGGACCCGTGATTTGACGGTCCTAGAGGGTTCGTAGGAAAATATGGGACTTGGGCATATGCCCGTAATCGAATTCCGAGGTCCCAAGCCCGAGAAATGAAGTTTTAAAGAAAATTGTTTTCTGGAATATATATATGAGGTTTTGGAAATAAAATGTGTTTAGAATTCGATGGTATCGGGCCCGTATTTTGGATAATGTAGCTTGGTACAGGTCTTATATGTGACTTAAGTTGAGCCTGTAAAATTTGGTAAGAAACGGAGGTCATATGACGTGATTCGGGACCTTAGTTGTAAAATTTGAAACTTTGAATGTTCTTGAGATTTTCTTTGATTTTGATGCAAAATTCATAGTTGTTGATGTTATTTTGGTGATTTGAATGCACGAGCAAGTCCGTATGATATTTTTGGGTTAGTGTGCATATTTGGTTTGGAGCCCCGAGGGCTCGGGTGAGTTTTGGATAGGCCACAGAGTGAAATTTGGACTTAGCAATTTCTGGTGTGTTGCAGGCCTGCAGGCTTCGCATTGCAAAGCCTGGCTCGCATATGCGAGCTCGCAAATGCGAATAGTGGCCTGGCTGCCTTGGTCGCAAATGCGACATCGCAAATGCGACATCGCAAATACGAAGGCAGTATCGCAAATGCGAAGAGGACTAGATTCCTCAGGGTTCGCAAATGCGAACCTTTGTTCGCAAATGCGAAGTTAGCAGTCTGAGTGGTTCGCAATTGCGAACCCTGGTCGCAATTGCGACATCTGCAACCTGCAAAATCATAACTTAGATGCATTTTCAACCATTTTTCAAACCCTTTCTAAACCTAAACACTCTTGTGCGATTTTTCAAAGACAAGTACTCTTACAAATCGACCATAAGTTATTTATAACTCGCTTTTATTAATCTTTTAACATCTTTTCGCATGATTTCAACTCAAAATCAAAGGTTTTCATGGGGGAAATTGGGCATTTTGGGTAGAACATAGGTTTTTCAAATTTTGGGGATTTTGACCTCGATTTGAGGTCCGATTTCAAAACAAATTATATATTTGAGTTCTTGGGTGAATGGATAATTGGGTTTTGGTTCGAACCTCGGGTTTTGACCAAGTGGGCCTGGGGTCAATTTTTGACTTTTTGGGAAAAACTCTAGAAAATATATTTCATGCATTAGAATTGATTCATTTAGCATTTATTGATATAGTTAAGTAACTTGTGGCTAGATACGAGCGAATTGGTGGTGGAATCAAGAGGTAAAGCGGTAGTTGAGGCGTGAATTGTGTTCGTGGCATTGAGGTAAGTGTTTGGTCTAACCTTAGCTTGAGGGATTAGGAGTCATGTCCTATTTGCTATGTGTTAATTGTTGAGTACGACGTATAGGCATAGTGGCGAGTATCTATACGTTGGTGTCAAGCATGCCCGTGGGTCCTATACTATGATTAATGTGACCCCGTTTTGTATTGTTCATACCTTATGTAATATTCCTATTGTTGAACAAGGCTTGTGGAAGTAAATTGGGTAATTGAACATTTAAGAGCGCTGGCTCAAGTTGTGAATTGATTTGTGAAAGTATCATTGGTGTTTGAACATTTAAGAGCGTTGGCTCAAGTTATGAATTGATTTGTGAATGTATCATTGGTATTTGAACATTATAGAGCGTTGGCTCAAGTTGTGAATCGAATTGTGATATTATCATTGGTAATTGAGCATGGTAGAGCTTTGGCTCAAGATGTAAATTGAGTTGTGAAGTAAATGTGAAAAAGAGAAGAGGATTATGATATTGTCTCCCTTGTCGGGATGTTGTTGTTTTTAATATTGTTCCCTTGCCAGGATGTTGTTGCTTTTAATATTGTTCCCTTGCCGGGATGTTGTTGCTTTTGATTATGTTCCCTTGCCGGGATTTTCATTGTGATTCTATTTAATTCCTTGGTTTTATTATTTCTGATTGTTGTTTGGGTGAGGAAGAGTGTTAAAGCACGAAGGGTGATGCCGTGCATTATTTTGGTGAGAGAGTGTTAAAGCACGAAGGGTGATGCCGTGCATGATATTTTGTGAGAGAGTGTTAATGCACGAAGGCTGATGCCGTGCACTTGTAGTCAATTTCCTGATTCTTGCTGGTAATTTAGTTATAGTGTTCTTTTAATTTATCTATTGGATTTCCGTTGTTACTTGATACCCCGCAGCATGTTTCCCCTTTCTATCTTTAATTGTAAAGTGTTGCCTTTATTTTTCGATGTACATGGTTTAACTACACAGGTTTATTTGGTAGTCTGGTCCTAGCCTCATCACTACTTCACTGGGGTTAGGCCGGGCACTTACCAGCACATGGGGTCGGTTGTGCTGATACTACACTCTGCACTCTTTTGTGCAGATCCCGATACTGTAATTTTCGGACCGCAGTGAGGTTGCTGCTTCCAGTTCACCAGGCGACTCGAGGTAGTCCTGCAGGCGTCCGCCGGCCTTGGCGTCTCCTTCTATTCCTTCATTCTGTTTCTTTTATATATTTCAGAGACAAAGTTGTATTTATCTTTCGGACCCCTTATTTGTAGTATTCTTAGACAGTCTGTGAAATTGTCACACCAGTCCTGGGTTCTATGTTTAAGGAATTATATTGGTAGTATTTTAATGGTTATAATTTGTTCTTCCGCTTATTTAATTCCGCTGATTACATAATGTTGATTCATAACTGTTAAAGGATTAAAAATGAGAAAAAGGTAAATAGTTGAAATAATTGGTTTGCCTAGCTTTCACTAGTAGGCGCCATCACGACTCCCGAGGGTGGGAAATCTGGGTCGTGACAAGTTGGTATCAGAGCTCTAGGTTACTTAGGTCTCACATTTCACGGACAAACTTAGTAGAGTTTGAGGGTTCGGTACGGAGACGTCTGTATTTATCCCAGAGGCTACAGAGTTACGAAGAAAAACTTCACATCTATTCTTTCCTATCGTGCGATTTTGTTCTCTCACTGCTAAATTGAAACATCTACTCTTGTTCTTTCGCGAATGGTGAGGTCACGTACCGCTTCTTTGGCCGAGCAGCAGCATAGACCGGTGATGGATCAACTACATCTTCAGAGGCTTCGTGGAGGTTGGATAGGTTTTACCAAGCTCTTCACTACTACTCATGGCGGTACATCTTCTGAGGATCCCCAGGATTATTTGGACAAGTGTCATGAGGTTCTCAGGAACATGGGGATAGTGGAGACAATGGGGTCGACTTCGCTGCTTTTCGACTGTCTGGATTCGCCAAGACTTGGTGGAGAGATTATTGCTTGGCTAGGACAGCTGGGTCACCAGCTCTGAGTTGGGATCAGTTTTCTCAGCTATTCTTGGAGAAGTTTCTTCCTATCACTCAGAGGGAGAACTATCGGAGGCAGTTTGAGCGTCTCCAACAGGGTTCCCGTGCCATGGTTCAGGCACCGAGTGCTCATCAACCCTCTCAGCCAGCTAGGGGTGGAGGTAGAGGTGCTAGAGGTAGAGGTAGAGGTATTAGAGGTGGAGGTCAGGCTGCTAGAGGTGGAGGCCAGCCAGCAGCAGGCCGTCCCATAGATGCAGTTCAGAGTGGTGGGGCCCAGCCCCGATGTTATGCTTTTCTAGCCAAGCCTGAGGCTGAGGCTTCCGATGTAGTTATGACAGTGATTCTTTGAGTGCTCCTATTTATGTGTCTACACCGATGGGTGATTGTATTGTGGTTGATCGTGTTCATCGTTCTTGTTTAGTTGTGATTGGGGGTCTTGAGACTCGAGCAGGTTTGTTACTTTTGGATATGGTTGATTTTGATGTCATATTGGGGATAGACTGGTTATCACCTTACCACGCTATCTTGGACTGCCATGCCAAGACTGTGACCTTAGCCTTGTCGGAGTTGCCTTATCTTGGGTGGAGAGGGACTCCTAGTCATTCTACCCGTAGTGTTATCTCATATATGAAGGCTCGACGAATGGTCGAGAAGGGATGTTTGGCCTATTTGGCAGATGTTCGTAATTCTAGTGCGAAGGCTCCTTCTATGGATTCTGTGCCTATTGTTCGTGAGTTTCCTGAGGTTTTCCCTTCAGAGCTGCCGGGTATGCCACCCGATATGGATATTGACTTCTGCATTGATTTGGTTTCGGGCACTCAGCCATTTCTATTCCGACGTATCGTATGGCCCAGCCTGAGTTGAAATAGTTGAAGGAACAGTTGCAATACTTGCTTGATAAGGGATTTATTAGGCCTAGTGCCTCGCCTTGGGGTGCGCTGGTGTTGTTTGTTAAGAAGAAGGACGAATCAATGAGAATGTGTATAGATTACCGACAATTGAACAAGTTCGCAATCAAGAATAAGTATCTATTGCCGCAGATTGATGATTTATTTGACCAGCTTCAGGGTGTCCAAGTGTTTTCTAAGATCGACTTGAGATCTGGCTACCATCAGTTGAGGATTAGGGCATTCGATATCCCTAAGACAGCTTTCCGCACTCGGTACGGACATTATGAGTTCTTGGTGATGTCATTCGGATTGACAAATTTCCCAGCAGCTTTCATGGATTTGATGAACCGAGTGTTCAGGCCTTACTTGGATTCCTTTGTAATAGTTTTTATTGATGATATTTTGATTTATTCCTGCAGCCGGGAGGAGCATGAGCAGCATCTGAGAGTGGTTCTTCAGACTCTAAGAGATAGTTAGTTGTATGCTAAGTTTTCGAAGTGTGAGTTCTAGTTGAGTTCAGTTGCATTCTTGGGTCACGTTGTTTCAGCAGAGGGTATTCAGGTGGATCCGAAGAAGATAGAGGCAATCAAGAATTGGCCTCGACCCACATCAGCTACAGAGATCTGGAGTTTCTTGGGTTTGGCGGGCTATCACCTTCAGTTTGTGGAGGGGTTTTCATCTATTGCAGCCCCGATAACCAGGTTGATCCAGAAGGCTGCTCAGTTCAGATGGTCGGACAAGTGTGAGGCGAGCTTTCAGAAGCTCAAGACAGCTTTGACTATGACACCGGTGTTGGTTTTGCCCACAGGTTCAGGGCCATATACAGTTTATTGTGATGCATCTCGTATTAGACTTGGTGCGATATTGATGCAGGATGGCAAGGGCATTGCTTATGCTTCGCGTTAGTTGAAGATTCATGAGAAGAACTATCCAGTCCATGATTTGGAGTTATCAGCCATTGTTCACACGCTGAAGATTTGGAGGCACTATTTATATGGCGTGTCATGTGAGGTGTTCACGGATCTAGTATAGGATGCCTTGGACAAGGTCAGGATCATTCAGGACAGGCTTCGTACAGCTCAGTCCAGGAAAAAAATTTATGCCAACCGTAAGGTTCGTGATGTGGCATTCATGATCGGCGAGCGAGTGTTGCTTCGGGTGTCGCCTATGAAGGGCGTGATGAGATTCGGAAAGAAGGGAAAGCTTAGCCCTAGGTTCATTGGCCCGTTTGAGATTCTTGATTGAGTGGGAGAGGTGGTTTACAGACTTGCATTGCCGCCGAGTTTATTAGCTGTGCATCCGTTGTTTCACGTGTCCATGCTTCGGAAGTATCACGGCGATCCATCCCACGTGTTAGATTCCAGCACTGTCCAGTTGGACAAGGACTTGTCCTATGAGGAGGAGTCGGTAGCTATTCTAGACCGGCAGGTTCGTAAGTTGAGATCGAAGAGTTTCCCTTCTGTTCGTGTTCAGTGGAAAGGTCAGCCTGCTGAGCATCGACCTAGGAGTCCGAGTCCGATATGCGGAGCCGATATCCCCATCATTTCTCCGACATAGGTACTTCCTTCTTATGTCCGTTCGAGGACGAATGGTTGTTTTAGAGGTGGTGGATGTGATGACCCAAAAGGTCATCACTCGTTTTGGAAGTAAATTATGTGTTTTGAGGCCTTAAAACCTCCTTTTTGCCTCGCCTCGATTGCGTGCACAGTCCGGACGTGTATCCGGAAAGCCATTATGTGAAATCTGTGAAAAATAATAAATTTTTCTTTTAAAATGAATTTATGTTGACTTCGGTCAACATTTTCAGTAAATTGACCCGGACCCGTGATTTGATGGTCCCGGAGGGTTCTTAGGAAAATATATGACTTGGGTATATGCCCGTAATCGAATTCCGAGGTCCCAAGCCCGAGAAATGAATTTTTAAAGAAAATTGTTTTCTGGAATATATATGAGTTTTTAGAAACGAAATGTGTTTGGAATTCGATGGAATCGGGCCCGTATTTTAGTTTTGTAGCCCGGTACAGGTCTTACATGTGATTTAAGTTTAGCCTGTAAAATTTGGTAACAAAAGGAGGTCATATGACGTGATTCGGGACCTTAGTTGTAAAATTTGAAACTTTGAAAGTTCTTGAGATTTCTTTGATTTTGATGCTAAATTCGTAGTTGTTGATGTTATTTTGGTGATTTGAATGCACGAGCAAGTCCGTATGATGTTTCTGGGTTAGTGTGCATGTTTGGTTTGGAGCCCCGAGGGCTCGGGTGAGTTTTGATAGGCCACGGAGTGAAATCTGGACTTAGAAATTTCTGGTGTTTTGTAGGCCAGCAGGCTTCGCAATTGCGAAGCCTGGCTCGCAAATGCGAGCAATGTGTCGCAAATGCGAATAGTGGCCTGGGCTCCCTTGGTCGCAAGTGCATTGTAATTATCGCTAATACGATATCGCAAATGCGAAGGCAGTATCGCAAATGCGAAGAGGACTGGATTCCTCAGGGTTCGCAAATGCGAACCTTTGTTCGCAAATGCGAAGTTAGCAGTCTGAGGGGTTTGCAATTGCGAACCCTGGTCGCAATTGCGACATCTGCAACCTACAAAATCATAACTTAGACGCATTTTCAACCATTTTTCAAACCCTTTCAAAACCTAAACACTTTTTGGCGATTTTTCAAAGACAAGTACTCTTCCAAATCGATTGTAAGTCATTTCTAACTCGTTTTTATTAATCTTTAACATCTTTTCTCATGATTTCAACTCAAAATCAAAGGTTTTCATGGGGGAAGGGTGTTTTGGGTAGAACTTAGGTTTTTCAAATTTTGGGGATTTCGACCTCGATTTGAGGTCCGATTTCAAAACAAATTATATATTAGAGTTCGTGGATGAATAGATAATCCGGTTTTGGATCGAACCTCGGGTTTTGACCATGTGAGCTCGGGGTCAATTTTTGACTTTTTGGGAAAAACTCTAGAAAATCTATTTTCATGTATTAGAATTGATTTATTTAGCATTTATTGATATAGTTAAGTAACTTGTGGCTAGATACGAGCGAATTGGTAGTGGAATCAAGAGGTAAAGCGGTAGTTAAGGCTTGAATTGTGTTCGTGGCATCGAGGTAAGTGTTTGGTCTAACCTTAGCTTGAGGGATTAAGAGTCGTGTCCTATTCTATGTGTTAATTGTTGAGTATGACGAATAGGCATGGTGATGAGTATCTATACGTTGGTGTCAAGCATGCCCGTGAGTCTTATACTATGATTAATGTGACTCCGTTTTGTATTGTTCATGCCTTATGTGATATTCTTATTGTTGAACAAGGCTTGTGGAAGTAAATTGGGTAATTGAACATTTAAGAGCGTTGGCTCAAGTTGTGAATTGATTTGTGAAAGTATCATTGGTGTTTGAACATTTAAGAGCGTTGGCTCAAGTTGTGAATTGATTTGTGAATGTATCATTGGTATTTGAACATTGTAGAGAGTTGGCTCAAGTTGTGAATCGAATTGTGATAGTATCATTAGTAATTGAGCATGGTAGAGCTTTGGCTCAAGTTGTAAATTGAGTTGTGAAGTAAATGTGAAAAAGAGAAGAGGATTATGATATTGTTTCCCTTGCCGGGATGTTGTTTCTTTTAATATGTTCCCTTTCCAGGATGTTGTTGCTTTTAATATTGTTCCCTTGTCGGGATGTTGTTTCTTTTAATATTGTTCCCTTGCCGGGATGTTGTTGCTTTTGATACTTTTCCCTTGCCGGGATTTTCATTGTGATTTTATTGTGATTCTATTTAATTCCTTGCCCTTATTGTTTGTGATTGTTGTTTAGTGAGGAAGAGTGTTAAAGCATGAAGGGTGATGCCGTGCATTGTTTTGGTGAGAGAGTGTTAAAGCACGAAGGGTGATGTCGTGCATGATATTTTGTGAGAGAATGTTAATGCAACGAAGGGTGATGCCGTGCACTTGTCTTCGATTTCCTAATTCCTGCTGATAATTTAGTTATAATGTTCTTTTCATTTATCTATTGGATTTCCGTTGTTACTTGATATTTCCCTGCAGCATGTTTCCCCTTCCTATCTTTAATTGTAAAGTGTTGCCTTTATTTTCCGCTGTACATGATGTAACTGCACAAGTTCATTTGGTAGTCTGGTCCGAGCCTCGTCACTACTTCGCCGGGGTTAGGCCAGGCACTTACCAGCATATGGGTTCGGTTGTGCTGATACTACACTCTGCACTCTTTTGTGCAGATCCCGATACTCTAATTTTCGGATCGCAGTGAGGTTGCTGCTTCCAGTTCACCAGGCGACCCAAGGTAGTCCTGCAGGCGTCCACAGGCCTTGGCGTCTCCTTCTATTCCTTCATTTTGTTTCTTTTACGTATTTTAGAGACAACGTTGTATTTATCTTTTGGACCCCTTATTTGTAGTATTCTTAGACAGTCTGTGAAATTGTCACACCAGTCCTAGGTAGTCTATGTTTAAGGAATTGTATTGGTAGTATTTTAATGGTTATAATTTGCTCTTCCGCTTATTTAATTCCGCTGATTACATAATGTTGATTCATAACTGTTAAAAGATTAAAAAAATGAGAAAAAGGTGAATACTTGAAATAATTGGCTTGCCTAGCTTTCACTAGTAGGCGCCAACACGACTACCGAGGGTAGGAAATCCGGGTCGTGACACTACTTCATTTTTTTACAAGATATCATCACAAATTCTAGGGATTTTCATGGGAAATTGGGTGTTTTTGGGTGAAATTTGGGAAATTAGACTCAAATTGAGGCCGGATTCCAAAATTAATTGCATATCTGGGCTCGGGGGTGAATGGGTAAACCGGTTTTGGTACGAACCTCGAGTTTTGACCAAGCAGGCCCGGGGTCGAGTTTTGACTTTTTGGGGAAAATGATAGAAAACCTATAATTACGCATTGGAGTTGAATTCTTTAGCATTTATTGATGTTATTAAGTTAATTATGGCTAGATACAAGTGAATTGGAGACGAAATCTATAGGGAAAATGGTATTTGAGGCTTGAGTTTGGCTGTGGTATTCGAGGTAAGTGTTTGGCCTAACCTTAGCTTGAGGGAATATGTGTTGTGTCTTATTTGCTAGGTGTTAGTGTTGTGTACGACATATAGGTGTGGTGATGAGTATCTATACGTTGGTGTCAAGCATGCCCGTGAGTCTTATATTGTAACTGTGGTGATTCTCATTATGTACTATCCATGCTTAAATTGAAGATTGTCCCTGTTGAACAAGCTTATGATGTTTTCTTGATGTTTTACCATTGTTGAGTATTGGTACAAGTTGAGATTCATTTTGTGAAGATAACTGTTGGAACGAGATTGGTTATCGCTGATTCACCCTTGAATAAATGCAACATGTAGCACATAGGATGCATCAGGATGGTCTGTTATTTTGGGTATACCTGTCCTAGACGGACCCAACCCCTGTGTTGAGTCCCCTAAGTCAAATGCATATGATGCAAACACACGTTCCTACATGGGATCCGGCATGAGGCTGAGTTATTCTAGGTTTAAAACCTGGGTTTATTGTTCTAGACCTGGCTTACCCGAGCGGACAACTCGGGCCGGGGGAGGGGGGGCAGCGTACCGGGGATACTGAAGCTCCGCCGGCTTAGCAACTTGTCCGAACCTCGTTCTAAATGGGAAAAGACTCTAAACAGAAGAGAAGTCACACGAAGTGCACCCTTCTCCATGATGTAGAAGACTCAGAGAGAGGAAGGGTTTCGTAGCAGTTTATATATACAATTCAACAAATATCAAAGCAGTAAAAAGCAACATTTAGCACATTAGGCCCAAACATGTAACAAAATCAGATAATTAATAAAGCGAACTATAACAATTCATCTAAGCTCGAATTCTGAACCCTGAACCAAAAGTTCT
This sequence comes from Nicotiana attenuata, assembly GCF_001879085.1. NCBI lineage: Eukaryota > Viridiplantae > Streptophyta > Magnoliopsida > Solanales > Solanaceae > Nicotiana > Nicotiana attenuata. The sequence continues at coordinate 165,341 of NW_017672281.1, forward strand.
GGGTTCTTTTCCCCAGCAGAGTCACTAGAGCTGTCACACCTCCTTTTTTCTTACTACACCCCCGAGAGAGGGTATAATAAATGGAGTTATTTCCAACTTGAAGTGGCAATCGAAACGGGATTTATTATTAAGAGAACTCAGAGTCGCCACTTGGGAGATTTATGGTGTCCCAAGTCACCGGTTGAATCCCGAATCGAGGAAAAGATTGACATTGTCTAACAGTCGCGAACCAGAAATCCGAGTAAGGAATTCTGTTAACCTGGGAGAAGGTATTAGGCATTCCCAGGTTCCGTGATTCTAGCAAGGTCCCTCAACTGTCATATTTGTCTTAATTATCTGATTTTAATACATTTTGAACCTATGTGCAAATTTTAGCTTTTAACCGCCTTTATTCAATTTTTTAAAGAATGTTGAACGCCGTTTAAAACATGTCTTTGGATCGCGTCACATGAAATGCACCCGCAATCCGGAACACATCTTATTCAACGTTTTGGGACTTGGATTTGGGTCACATGAAATGCACACCCGAGTTTAAGAAGGTAATATTATTAAAGTAACGCGCCTAAAGCAACTAACGCGTTGTTAACTTTGCGGGAGGCCATGGAAATTCGCTAAAATGGCACGTCCCGAGTTCTAAAGATCTTAAAAATATGATTAAAGAGGGCCACGCAATTTGTGAATTTTGTTTGGCGCGACGCACCTCCATTCTACTTTTAAAGGATGTCCTAATTAAAATTCGAGAAGGCCATGAACTATTACTATCTATTTGGGCCAATTCCACAATCAATTAAAGAGACTTAGCTAAATGACTAAAGCCTTATAGGGACTGAAATTCCGTCTAAATAAACCAGATATGTTAAACCCTATGAATCAGTACATGGAGAAATACAAAGGGGTACCGTGAAGCCCAAATAAGGAGCAAAGGCCCAGAACTAGCGAAATCCAAACAACATCAATCATTCGATGGGCCAATACAAGTGTGAAAACAACTGGGCTTGTTTGTGCGATTGGGCCAACATTGGGCCCAGTTCTTGTAATCCAAATGATTTAGATCAAATTATAATAGATCAGATTATAATGATACAAATGCAAATTGACGCCAACCCATGAACATGAAAGTGAGAGATTTGAACTTCTGATTTAAACCTTTTTACACAAATTAGACCAAAAAACTACAAT